>NW_024868506.1:48671-63060 GCF_013358625.1 Macadamia integrifolia
GGCATATATCTCATTTTGTGCAAAAGCGGAGACTTGGCTTAAAATTGCCCCATGATTTCATGTTTCAAGTAAGCGTTCCTAAGCAAAGAGATCATGGTAGCAATGATGCATCAAAATGATCTAATTGAGCTCCCAAATGCAGAAATTCATATTATCTTAGCATCCATGAGAGATAAAATAAAGCAGTAAAGAAGAAGACGACAGATTACATACTGCGAATACAGAAAAATTAGATGAATTCCCGGGGACTCTTTGACAATCTATCTTCACCAGGAAATAGTCCTCCCCCTTTCTAGACTGGGCAGCAGAACCATATCTGACACTAGGCTTCTCCATCTTCTCACTCCTCATCTCTCTGCTGATCAAGGCGGCAAGTGGAACAAGATTATGATGATGATGATTACGCCTCCCCTCTGCCGACGCCATTTTGACTATACCAGTTTCTGGGTCAAAACTCACAGCATCCAAAACTTAAACCTTCGATCTTAAGACATCGTCCGAGTGCACCAACTCATGATCTTATGTTGAATGAACCCCTAGAGGTTCCTTAATTCGCGAACTAATTATTTCCTCCAACATCACAAATGCCCTACTCTCCAAATCACCAGAAACATCAACCCCCTAATTAAAGAACAAAAATCCAACATTTTCCATATCAAGCCAACATTCCACAACCTGATCTACTAGTAGCATTAACGGAAAAAGGAAATGTAACATAACCAGAAACAAAACAACGATTTGTGCCAAAAATAAACAAACCCAAATGATAGAGATATGAACAGAAGGGGCGAGGAAGGGGGAAATGTGGATTAGTGAACTACCTCGGGCTCACAATCTTCGAAGAGACAGGAATGCCTGTAAGTGCAACCGTACGAAGCCAAATGTAGATCTGATTACGAAACAACACCAGCCACAGTAGCAAACCAACAAAGAGAAGAAAAAATCAAAAGACACGGAAACGCGGAATGATGACAGGATATGAACTGTAAAACTCAATAATCTAAACTTTCTGGACTCAGATCTTCACTTAAGAAAACACAAAATATAAGCTCATTATAATAAAAACCGCAAATTTCTTCGAAGCTAACCAGGTCCCCATCTGTAGAGCCCACCATCCTTCACCAAACCCCAAAAAAGAAATGGAGAAAATAAGTTTCTGAGTAAAGCATTTTGTGAAGTGTCAACAAACTGAACCATAAATTAAAAATAAAAAATAAAAAAGGGAAAAAAAAATTAGTCTTTTAGAGAGATCTGCAACTTGGTAGAAGTCGGTTTCATTAAATTAAGAAAAGGAGAGAATAAAGAACTTTCGTGCTTAAAGGAACTGATTAAAAATTAACAATGGAAGAATTTCGTTTTCATGAACAAACCATAGTCTATGAAGCTTTGTGCCAATTTTATTTTTTTTTTTCGCAGGTTCTGTCGTTTACTGGTGGGGACCCCTCGTGGTCTACTACGCGGTTCAGCTTCGCATCTGATAAGAATCGCTGACGCTCTGCATACTCTTCTTCTTCACGCAGACAACTCCCTTGCTGAATCGTATGCTACGTGGCGCGTACATGCAGGGCGACTCACGGCACTCTCCCGTGAGAAGATTCTTTACTCTTCTCTGCCTTTCGTTTTCTACTCGCGCCTGTAATCGGTGAGTGAGACTTCACCTCAACTCTTGTGGGGTTCACAGCTGCCACGTGTCTTTTCCCCGTGTGATTTTAGGTTTTATTTTTCTTGAGAGGTTCCTTTACTGGCAGCATGGTTGTAATTATTTATAGGAATATCAACACCAACAAAATTTCTACTTTTCATGTGGGAATCCCACAGTGGGATAAGACGGTCATTTTGCCTGTAACTTGACGCCTGACACAGGTTACCAAGGTCCAAACAGGAGCTACGTGCATAAATGTGCGTGCATGAGCATTCAAGGAAACGGGAAGGGTGATCATTTTACCATCCCATATTCTCATATGAGAGGGCATGGATACATGGTCCAAATGCCGTCTTTTTTCCCCAAATTTATATTAAGGAATAAAAAAACTAAACAAAAGGCACAGATGACAATCATGAATGGATAGAACACAAAAAAAAAATCCACCTTATTAGGTCTCTCGAGCTAGCCAATCAACCACATGCTTACAATCAAATTAATGACTACCTGTTCATGGATAAAGATCCTCTGTCACGCAACACGCATGTAGGATCCAAAGGTTATGAGCACATTGGGTTGTATCCATAACTTGAGCAACGTGTTTGAGGCTCCCAATCGTTGGATCTAAACTACATAGTGTAGAGCACTACAGAGGAGGCCAATCCACCTCTTCATAATCTTGCTTTTGAACCTGGTGAAATCCTTATAATATTCCTTTGATTTTTTACTCTTGTCCACTCCTAGTAAATCCATAAACCTAAAATCCTTAAAGTAATTGAGGCTTATAAAAAAGTATAAATGATCATTTCAAAAAAATTGATGATTTTTTATTCATTAAAAGATTATTTCTATTTAAAAAAAAAAGAAAAATAAATAAATAGGGTACAACAGACAAGCTTGAAAAATCCAGAAAACCAGCCCCCCCACCCTCACATTTGGCAATGTCATTAACAAAGAAATACCTACAAGCTAATAAAAAAGTAAAAATAATCTAAAGAAACGATATCTTGGCCTACATGGAGCATCAGTCATCACTAACTCATCTTCCATATGAGATGGCAAGATAGCCATAGAAGGAGCACCATTTCTCCTCTCCAATTTTCTTATCATAGCTTAGCACATATTACAATCATTTGATCCACAAGTAATGATCCTTGGGATTTCACAACAACAAATTCCTCCATAAAAACACAATTTACAGTTGAAAATGCTGATAAGGGTGAATCGTCAAAGAAGGTGTTATGGAAAATATTTGCAATCATCCGAAGACAAGATAAGGTGGGCCGAATGAGGACCAAAGAGGGGTGACATTTGTTAGCTGATTGCCCTAGTAGCGAGCAAGAGAAGGAACAAGCACAATCCCCATCATCAAATGAGAAGACACTAAGGATGGACATCGACAAACTGGTCCTCAATTATGGCCGCTAGGTCATGTGGATCAGGTCACTTGGGTAAACCCAATGCCGAACGACAGTCCCTTGAGGGAATTTGTCACTCAAGGTACATGAGTAATTAGAGCGGGACATTGCTAGGCCACAATCCACCCCCCCCCCCCCCCCCAACCCCACTCAAACGGATATCTCGATCCAATCCCATGAGGTGACGGATGAACGCGGAGTTCGCATATCTAGGAGGCTCTCCAGAAAACACTTTCCTATTACTACTCCTACAAGAGCTAGACTCTCACCTATGATAGACAACCACCAAATTGGGACTCTTGATCAACAACCGCATCTCCAACTATAAAAATCCAGGTAAATCCTAGTCTAGGGGACTGATTCTTTTCTATTCTTGAGAGAATTATCTATTTGCATAGAAGTTTAACATATGCATCGAAGAGTCTCCCACGGGATCTGCCCGATGCTCACTCTCTTGTGTTTTCTCCTCTTTCCAGAGACTAAAGGAGGCTTAAGACGGATTTCAATGACAACATATGGGAAAAACCACAATACGAAATTGACTGAGTTATTTTGATTGAATTGTGATATAGATATTGAAACATGACTTGGCTTCTAGTAAACCACAAAAAGTAAAATATAACAACAACCATAAGAACAATTCGAATCTGGGTCTTAAATAAGGAAAAAGTACATAACACATCATAGAATAATTGGAGTAAAGTAGAGGTAATTACTTAGATGTTTAGTTTGGAGGCTTAGTGGTCCAGCTCCCAAACATGCTTAATAAGATCATGAAACTAATAAATGTAAATCCGAATCCTTTCCTTCTTACAAAAGCAACACAATATATTTCTACCCAAAAAAAAAAAAAAAGAAGCAACACAATATATCAACATCCATAATATTAGACAATCATAGTTTTGTACAAAGACTATCCTTAAGAAAAATAAAATGAAAATAAAACCTTGAACTTTGGATGAATAGATAAAGACTAAATATGTTTCCATAGTTTTGAAAAGCTATCAGTGACATTCAAACTATAATTGCTTTTAACAATATGTTCCGCAAATAATTGAGTAGTAAGTATATCATTCTTCGTTGAAGTACAAATTCTAAAAACAGGTATCCTCAGAATTTCTATTGAAAACAAAAAGAATAAAAAAGGAAAGTTAAGAGGGAAACATTCCATGTACCATTTATAATTAGTTCACCGACTTGAGAAAACAATGGATGAGGAACCAAATATAATGGTATAGTGAAACTATTAATTTTTGAAATCCAGGGATCGTATCAAATACATATATTATAACCATAGCCAACCCACCAAACCATCACATTTTTAACGAAGGAAAAGTTTTAATAATACTATTCCATACCCATGCCCCCCCACCCAAAATAATAATAATAATAATAATAATAATAATAATCTAATCCCCACAATGCAGAGAGAATTAATCTCCAATCTAGCTTAACCAAAAATGCCTTATCATGCTCCAAAGAATTCATTAATCCTAAACAACCAAGATTTTTTGGTTTACAATCAAACTATCATGCAATTAGAGACCACTTTTGGTGACCCACTTGAACTCCTGTCTAGAGTGCTGAACAAATAGAATTCAACATGTTACATAATTTATTTGGTAATTAAAAAAAAAAAAAAAAAAAAAAATTCCAGTAGGATGGTATTGAATTAAAGGACTTGGATCCAAAGTCGTACAACAGGGCGTCTGATGCACATCTAACATTCAGAAACGTCCTAGATTGCGTGCGATCACCTTGGGCTCTGTGCCTGAGTATTTTTGGCTGTTAGATACACACCAAACGCCCTATTTCGCAATAAAGGATTAAATGAGATATTTGAAAACTCCTTGCCCAACTTGCCATAAAAGGAGAATCTATTAAGTAAACAATTTATTGATTCCAATGTAAATGATTTGATTCAGTTTGGAGGAACGAGTTTTCACATCCTTAGTACAAAGCATAAATGTGGTAATGGGGAAGTCACTAATGCTCCAACGGGAGCATGACAACACATAAGAGCTAGTAATTGTGACATGTGTCAGTCTTATTGGAGCATAGTAATATGATCAATTAATAATGGTGCTAGCATTTCCCTTTCAGTAAACAGTAGGTGAACCTCCTTCCCTTCCAAGTCTCTCATTGTTGAGTTCTAAACTCCAATAAAGCTTTCAGATCGATGGTCAGAATGGACATAAAATCAAACTCAAGGTGGCTTACCTCATAGGATTAGTTAGGCTTGATTTATTAGACAGTTGGCATTTTTGTAAAGTCAAAGTCAAAGCCCTCACCTGAATTGTTGGTCTAATTAATAACCAGGATCACCTGGTTTGGCTGGACACTAATTGAAAATTTATGTAGTTTATGAGATTAAGAAGATGTAGATTTAAGAAACCCGGGATCCAAATCAGTCTCGACCAATTCCGATTTAGATTGGATCAGAATTTGGCCGAATCGGTAAGGAATCGATTAGAATCAACCAAAATATGACCCCCTAACTTAAATTTTGAAAGGAGATTAATCAAAATCGGCCTGGATTGGCTTGGATTGGTCCTAGAGTCCGTATAATCTTGTCATCTAGGGTTTTTTCGTATGGAGACTGGGTGAGCCAGATAGGTCAGAATCAAGATCAATCTCAATCAATTCTGATCCAAATTTGTCTCAGCCCATGCCAATCGAATCACAATTCTTAAAACCATAGAAAATAAATGAGAGAGTGAAATTTCATCTTCCCAATATATGATAGCAAAAAACATCATATTCCCTTGTATTCATGAGTCATATCTTCTAGTGATGAAGTTAGGGGTGCCAACTGGTCAGTTAGATTCGATTTTAGTGTGAGAATGAATGAATCCAAAACCAAACCAATAAGGAAAGAATTGATTTCAGTTTCACTTTCAATTTGGATTCATTTTACCATGTACATACAAACACAGTTATGGAAAATGCAGGTTTATTTTTTATTTTTTATTTTTTATTTTTTAACTATAATTTTTTGTGTTCGAATTGGTTCTAATTGGTTTTATATTGGTTTTAGTTCGGTCCGATTTGGGTTCGGCTTCACAATCCCAATCCAGGCCAAACCAATAAGCTTCGTTCCGTTCGGTTCAGTTTCACTGGTTGGGCTAGGGTTTGACATCCCTAGATGAAGTAAAAGCTGAACCAAAACTTACCTGGTTTTAGTTGGACCACAAATCAACAGCATGTGGTGGTTTTATTTTAAAGGAGAGGCTAAATCTGGGTTGGAAATTGTAATAACGTACGCAGGTTGGGCAATGTACTACCTACTTTGTGAGGAATGTTGTTGGCACTAATATCTTCCAACCAATGTCCCCAACCATAGATGACAATTTTGTTTCTTCACTACTCAATCAATGGTCCCAATTTGGTTTCATGTGGTCCACAATTTGAAATTTCTAGATACATCTGATATTACAGACTTGTGGTCCATTTCCCCAATTTTAAGCCAAGGATGGCCATAGGATCCATCAGGTGATCTGGTCGACCCCACTTTAGAAACTACTATAAGAGACTTTTCTTTGATAATCTTATGATCTTAAATATTATAAGATATTAACAAGATAAATTAATATATCCCCAGTAAGACCTAAAGCTCTTCACATAACATTGAACATAATAAGAACCCATTAATATAATCAAATGGACCCTTATTTCAGTTTTTTCTTTTCTTTCAGTTCCGTTTGGTTGCAAGTAAAGGGAAGGAAAATGAGAATAATTTAATCATGATTATGCAGCTATCTTAAACTCTTATTGAAATTGGTAATCATTTTTTTCAAGTAGAATCTCTATTTTTCTTCTTATAATCAAAGAATTTAGTTGTAGAATTTAATAAGATAAATATAGATGTCATTACCTAACCGTACATGAAGCATCAAGGGTAGGTGATCAGGATTCCTCTGACCCCTAGTGGTGGCATTGATCAATTGATGTGGATGGGCCCAGGAATAAGGGCCCAATGGACCCAGTTGGGCCCTAACAAAAGGGGCCAAAATGTTTATGCCACACAGGCAATGAACCATTATCATTGATTAACTAGCCTGTGGTACTCTTTAACAAGTTGCAAAAGTGGGAAATTCCAGCACAAAACCCAATTAAATGACAGGCCCCAGAATACTCTTCTCCAATAATTATACACAGTTTGGTTAACAGATTTGAAACACCTCTAATCTCAGGCTAGTTTATTTGAAATGTAGGAGCATTAGTCATAAACTGATGATACATATCAATTTGCCAGAAACACCATTGATGGATTCAGATGTGATTCTAATAGATAGCATAGTTATGCTTCTTGTATATCTCACACTTTCTGTTGAAATATTGATGGATTTGCAAAATCTAGAGCAGAATCATACTCGGTAATTTCTTGATAATCTATATATGATAACAGAAGCAGAAGGAAACAAGGAATACTTACTCACACAGCTCTCAGCTCATAAATTATTAGGGATGTACTCTTTCGTCGTTATCACCAGACCAAGCCCTTTCTTCTCCTATACCTCTCTACATTGTCAGTGCTCATCCGTGATTTTTCAGGCTTGTTAGTCTTCTTTGACTTCTCAAGTCTACTATCTAAACTGTTTCTTGAGGCCTCAGGACGATCAGATCCCATCTCAGATGCATCTGAAGTTCCACTTTCAGATTGTTTACTCTGATTGTTGTCTTCCATTCTTTCTTTAGAACCATTTGTTGCAGCCTTCGATTTACCAACATGCACTACAAATTTCTTCAGGTGTTTAATGTACTCCGGATAAAGTTCAAGATTGCAATGGCCACCACCCTTTATCCAGAGGGGTTCATACTTTTCCTTGCTCAGTTCCCAAAGCTGCTTCCCATGGGAACAATCCACAACTTCGTCTGTTGTTCCCTGAAGAAAAGCAAGAGAATGAAGTCAACAAATTTCACAATCCACACAACCGTCACAAGTAATCGTTGTATTATGCACTTCTCATTATTGATGTGGAAGCTCTTTCAATGAGTATGCTTTATTCATTTAGCTTAGGGTTCCCCAGTAAAATAGTGCTCATAATCCCGTTAACCAGTCCCACACACACCAACACACCCCCCACCCACCCCCCCCCCCAAAAAAAAAAAAAAGTTTGTGAAGGAAGGAAGAAATAGAGCAATCATTGATACATAATCTTTACTTTAAGAAACATCAAAGAAAACATAGCAAAGGGTCTAATCAAGCTTAAGAATTTCAAGGGTTCTCACACAAAGATATCTCAATGTATGGATGGGCTAGTAAGTAGCCTGGGTGTGATGTTGAGATCAATCAGTAGCAAGACTGGAATGGGCAGAATTAGAAATGAATGCATCTGCAAAAATATGGATAAGCATCAATAGGTGAGAAAACAAGAGAAATGTGGTTCAGAAGCCTCAGATCCTTCAGTCTCATACAAGAAGACTAATGACAGCATTTATACATAATGCTCTTGTTGTTGTTTGTTGATATACATTGTTGCGGCCCTTACTTGACAGCTCAGGCTTTTGGAGAGGCGGCTAGGTGTTTAATCCCTGGTAAATGATAGGGGTTTGTGTTATATGTTGTTGTGCACCTACAGGGTCTGCCCCCTTGGTATCACATGCAAAGCCATATGTGTGTGTGGGTCTGCATGTGCCAAGGGGTATTGTATGTTGAAATACATTGTCGTGTCCCTTAGTTAAAAGCTCGAGCTTTTGGGATAAGCGGCACAAGTTGAAGGTGTTAAAAAGGACAAGGGGGAGGACCAGGAAGACTATGGCTGGGAAGAAAGCGTGCTTCAGATGATTGCTTGTGATTGTTTCAACAGAATATATGTCCCTAGATAGAATGATGCCAAAGCAGGACTAATTTAGGCTTAGTTGACTTGAGTCACTTTACAACTCCAAACAATCCAAGTCTAGAGATACATTTTAATCTAAAAATTACAACAAAATTACCTATAAATTAAGTAATTCTAACATTCCCCCCAAGTTGTCAATGAGAAATTAGAACTTTAAAAATGGATGAAAGCTCAACTTCTATGTAAACAGAATGAAGACTTTTTTCTTGAGGAAAGGATGCTTGATTTGAGTAATGATTATGACTTTATTCTTGAGGAAAGGATGCTTGATTTGAGTAATATATGTTTAAGAGGGAAAAAGAGAGTGCCTCTCATCTTAATGTGTTTCATATATGCATGCAGGTACACAAACACAACTTTTTTTTTTTACCCTTGATGCTTAGTTTAGTCAGAAGGGTTGTTAACATCATATTTTTTCTTTCAAATATTACCAAGCAAACTGAAAAAAGTGTTTGCATGTCCAGATGATGGTATTGTTTGATACAAGCACAAATCTGATTATAAAGCGAAAGGGACTAGTCACTTATTACATAGCCAGCTTAACAGCTCAGTTTACCAATGGTCTGAAATAGAAAGTACATAGAAAAGCCTTCACTTGATGAAGATGGTTAAGTGAACCCAAAAAAAAGGCAAAATATTGAAGAATGAGATGAAGAAAGCTACTCACATGAATTACCAGAACCGGGCAAGTCACTAAGCCAATTTTGTCAATATTCTGATAAAGGGGAAAAAAAAAAAAAAAAAAAGGAATAAGTTTCCATTTACCACATTGAACTTCAAGATGGAAATCAGCTTAAAAGAGCAACCCAGTGCACGAGGCTCCCGCTACCGCAGGGTCTGGGAGGGGAAAATGTGGCAGCTAATAGCTGTGATATTAAATGCTGATAAGCTCTAGACCCATCACATGAGCATGTACTTTTGCAAAGTAAACAACCATTAACACACCGGAAGGGTGGGGGGAAGGTTCTATGAGAATGCAGAGGGACAGGACACCAGCACTTATGCATACAAAAGCTAACCCTAACTCAGAAGGGTCAAACCAGACCTAAATATTAGGGGCATGGCTGGGTTTGACCCAACCCATTGCCATTCTTTTACAAAATGGTCATGACAAATAATATTATAGGTGCAGCATTACCTTGTAAATGTCAAACCAGTACGTTCGTTTGACAGGGTACAATACTCTCAACCCAGAAAGGATGGGGCTATGGAGAACCACAGCTCTCAAGTCTGGTAGACGAGAAGCTAGATCAAGAGTTGGACCACTTCCAACAGACTGACCATATAATATTAAATCCTCGTCTTTTACCCCATATTGCTCCTTGAGACATTTATGCACTGCCTCGATGTCTGCATATGTATTAGATTCAGAGGGCTGTTTCAAAGAACAAAAGATGACGGTTATTGCAAGAAAACAGGTAAATGATAGCAACAAGGATATCTCCTCCGAATGACCCCAAGAATATAAAAGTTATCCAGCTATAAAATATAAATCTGCCAAGTATTAAATATGTATTATTTGGGCATAATTTACAGTATAGCTATAGTGAGGCAGTTCCATCATCTTGTATTTGTTATTTAACGAATCTGTTAGCCATATAAAATTGGACATTTTCTAGGCACAGAATATAAGTTCATAGGAATACTTAGAGATATAACAGTTAGATCTATGACTAGGTGCAGTTCAGTCCTTATTTTTATTTTATTCTTTATCAATAGCCCTCATTTTGTGGCCTGGGAATGTTAATTGGTGAACTTCAATCCACTGAGATAATTTAGTTGCTCTCAATTTTTTGTTTTTCGTCCCCCCCTCTCCCCCACCCCCAACCCTTTTTTTTTTTTTTTGGGGGGGGGGGGGTTGTTGGGGGAGATACAAATTCTAAAAGAACAATAACCAAGGTCATAATGTGTAAAAAGTAAAAACAACAACCAAGCCTTCTCCCAACTTAATGAGGTTGGCTACATGGAAGGCCCCTAAATGACCGCTCAGTGAAAAAGGAGGTAGGGGTGCCGACACAGCCAAGAGGTTTGCCTAGAAGCAGCTTCCCTTGAAAGAGTGCGTAATAGCTCACTGATGGAACGCTTCTGCACCGAATACGAACGGGCGAAGCAATCTGCCGAAGCTGTTGGAAGTAACCAAACAAAAATAAATAAATAAATAAACAGAATTCTAACCAAAAAAGGAGGGGGGGAAGAGAAGAGGAAAGACAGATAGGGAAAGAGATAAGAAGTGGAAAATGACAAATGAAAGATGAAGAATGCAAGATGAAAAGTGAGAGATGAAAGATAAAATAAGAGGAAAGAGGCACAGCCCAATAAGTCTGGAGAATCTCAATTAAATTGGGTTGGCTACATGGATCCTTGCTCTCCAATAGGCTCTATCCGAGGTTATACTTGGTACAAGACCCAAACTACGCATGTCATTCCTCACAACTTCTCCTATAGTCATTTTAGGCCTGCCCCTAGCTCTTGTAACTCCTTCAATTGGAATCATATCACTCCTCCTTACTGAGGCATGCCTCCAATAAAATAAACCCACATCTGGGATCTTGCATCAATTCTCCCTAACTTGACAAAACTCGTTCATAAATTTTGTAGTGATAAGGGGAAAACAACATGTGAGTAGCAACCTTGACCATTCCCGAACAAAATTCTGGTTGTGTACATATAGTAGGAATAAGTCATCAACCTTGGGGATTTTCTCGTCGAAGAATTGAAGTGGTAACATGAACTCTACTTCAATAACAACATCATGATTGTTGACAGTTTCTTGTAGAGTGTCCTTGACTTTGTCCTCACTCTTGGCCTCATCTTCCACTACTACTTCAACCTTGTTAGTCTTGTCTGCTTTGAGCTGACCACCATATTAGAAACCTCTATCTGTAAGTCTTCCATCTTCAAATCAACAAGCACTGCTTCTTCGATGATGCAGGCCGCTGTGATCTCTTCATGTCTATCCTCGACCTTAAGTTCATTTTCTTTGAGTGGTGGTCTCTTCCCTTCTTGTGGAGGAGCAAAGTTGAGATCAATATGTAAAGTAAAGAGTGATTCTGGTATGCCAATTCTTTGCTTAATTAGATCCAACCGTTTCCTTTGTTGCCTCAACTTTCTTGCAACTTGATTAAGAAAAGTTTGGATGTAGGCCATCTCCGAGGGACTTAATTCACTGCGGCCATGGCTCTCAATAATATGATTCTGATTTAGATGTAAACATACTTGTCAAGGCATCACCTTGGTCGCCTAGGCGGGCAACTTGGTTGCCTAAGCAGGCGCCTTGATCAACTAGGCAGCCTTGTTTTCACATTGCGTTTAGGCCCCGTCCAATACTTTGGGTCGCCTAGACGCTTTGACAACTATGGATGTAAAAACCAGTACCAAAACAGGACCAGTAGGCAATAGCAGAGTATAATTTTCCAGAATTAAGAGAAATCACACAAAATCAAATCAACAGATTAGATCAGCATATAGGTCCAGTTGGGAAAAAGGCTGAGCTGTTGTTGTTGTTGTATAGGTCTGGTCGAGTGCCTCTTTTATGAGTAGAATCACTACCCAAAATCTCATCCAGATCCAATGGTTAAATCTGCTGATGTGGACAATTCCTAGTGTAACAAGGAATTAAATGAATGCTCAGAGTTATAGATTTAATATGCCCGACAGAAAATCTATGATATTGATTTAAGTTGAAACAGATCATTAAAGTTCAGTTATCGACTGGCCTTCAAATAGAAATAATCGAATCCAACTTGAAGTAGGATTGCAGTATCCATGCAGCAAATTCAGGACTAGACAACAGAATAGTGTGTAGAATCCATACAAGATTTCTGAAACCAGAACTTGAATCAGACCTGTAGAATGATCACCTTTATTCCAGTAGTCCTAGTGAAATTAGGATAGCTATATCACAGGATCCAGAACTAAAGCTCGATTGCAGGTGTTGGAGTAACAGAATATTGAATTAATAATCTTCAAATGAGCATCATAGAACAGAAGAACAGTACCTGGGCTTCCCACCTCATGGTACTGATTGGGTTCACCACCAATCACACCTAGTGAATCACCACAACAAGGACCATTCTGATTCTCCACAGAACCAAAAGCAAAAGCCAAACTTCATTCATCAAATTCGTGTACAATGCTGGTCTCCCTAACAAACTTATATAGAAGACTAAAAAACAGACTCAAAACACTAAGAAGGAAAGGCGTAACTCAATTTCTTACTAGGTAACCTAAATTGACTAGGAAACTAAAATAATGAAGGAAGCTGACTCAAAACTGAACTTGACTTATAGAATCCTAATACAGCCTAACTAAAACGCAAACTCAAACACCAAGGGGTCTATCTCCCCCCTGCACGACGACTCCATTTGGACTCCTCCATTCTTACCTGATGCTTCCTGGGCTTGGAAGAAGATCCTGAAGCTCAGACCTCTTGCTTATGGGTGGAATATTATCAAATCATGTTAAGGACAGTTCTTCTACTAGATCCTGGCTCAACCACTGGCACCTGCACAGAGTTCTTCTCTCTGTCGAAGATAGAGCTATTTATAGTTCTAGTTATAGTAGATTGGACATGGTTTATGACATTTTTCAGGACAGTGGTTGGCCTCCCTACTCCCTCTCCCCTCTAACTGCTACCTGGAGTGCTCTACCCAGCATTCCTAGAAGGCCTATTGGTAGTGGGGATATTGTCTCTGGTCTGCTTCCTCATCAGGTCTCTTCAGTGCCAAGTTATTTTGGAACCTCATCAAGGCACGTGGCCGCATTAAAGTCTGATGCAAGTTGGCCTGGTTTAGGAGCCGTCTTCACTGCCTGGAGAGTTTTCACCCGCTGCCTCCCCATGCAATATTTCCTTATCCGCTGGCAGATTGCAGTCCCTACCCAAGGTTGCCTATGCTGGAATGCCTCTAAAGATGTGGATCACATATTTTTCAACTACCCCTTCTCCTCTGCAGTTTGGAATAGTTTACTGGCCAAATGCTGGCCTAAAAGGAGTATTCTACCCTTTCACAAAGAACAGATCTGGGTAGACATGACTTTTGCTAGGAAATCCTATTGTGATTCGGTGGGAAATTTAGCTTTTGGTGCTGCTATCTCCCATATCTGGCTAGAGAGTAACCTTAGAAGGTGGACCTCCAAGGCTAGATCTTTCCAGCATATTTGGAATTCCATTCTCTTTGATGTCAATTCAAAGATTTCTGGATCTCCAGACCGGTGTATTGATTCCCCTAGAAATCTGTTTATTGTAAATTCTTGGGGTCCCTCCCCTTCTATTTTACAAGCCCATGCTTGTATGTTGTTTTTGCTTGTTCTGTTCTTCTTTGGCAATGATTTTTTTATTCATCCAAAAAAAAAAAAAAAAAAATTGTTAACAATGAAAATAAAGAAATATGCAGCATTTGGGATGGCTGCTGGACAGGGTGGTTGTTAAAAATTTACAACGTTCCAGGTTTAAAGAGCCTTTTTTTTTTTTTTTTTTTTTTTTTTTT
>NW_024868506.1:63080-89066 GCF_013358625.1 Macadamia integrifolia
TTAAAAATCCTTTTTTTTTTTTTTTTTATATATATGAGAACTTAATCTTTCCATTGGTTTCAGTTGTCACCTCCCCTAACAAGTGAGGCAAGTGAATTGTCAGAAAGCCAAGAGAGGATTCTCAAGCTGTTAGAAGGATCAGGGCACGTAATGCCTATGACATGACTAATAAACTGCTAGTCAATGTCTTGTCTTATGAGGCTAAATTCTATTTGCCTTGACTACAGAGATTGTTCTTAGTGAAAGTGGGTTACTGACAAAGATAGTTTGGTAAAATTATTAGAGTGACAAAATTAAACCTATTGAGCCAACGACAAGAATTCTCTCAAGGTAAATTAGGAATCAGGAATCCAAAGCATCCAACCTTGCCAGTTGATTGTCCGTAGCCAGAGTAGTCATACCTGAGAAGACCATGAAACAAATTGTGAGACAATAAAAATAATAATTTAGTTCCCTTTGCGTAGCTTTTGTTACATGTGCAGAAAATATGTGGGACTCATATGCAGCATCATATACTTTGCAAAATTGCCTTAAATTCAAAGAAGAAAAGGTTTGGGAAGGCATCATCTAAATAAATTGAGAACTCACTGATACTGTAAATAACATATTAGGAAATACATTTAGCAGGATATTTACACATAGTACTTGAAAAAAACAACAGGGAAAAAAAACCTGCACATACACACACATAATACCACAAAAACGTGATTGAAAACACAAATAGTTAATAGTTCAACTAAAATTAGACATACAATATCAACAAAGGGAACTGTAGAAATCACTACCACTTGCAATCTATAGAGAACCACTAAATAAACCAATGCATATCCAGCAGAAAGATGTAAATAAAATGAAGATCAAATGAAATTCCTTCAAACAAAATGGCAGAAAATTCAATGCAAGCTGCTTTCTGTGAGACATTAATATTGAAAATATAACTACCACAAATTAGGCTGTCTCACAAATCAAGGTGAACACAAGAACTTGGAACAACCTGAAAATCCCAATCAGAAAACATCGGAACAGGAATATATGCTAAGCTATACTTATGATCTCTGTGGCAGCTACCAAATGACATTTATGGCATTCATTTTTCATCAAACAGACCTATAAAAGGAGAATTTTTATTTTTTCTATCCCCTCCTCTACCCCAAATTGGTAATGCTGAAACCCCCAAAGGAAACCAAAAACAACTTATGGATCCAATATCACTAATAATTTAGTTTCATTGCTGCATTACCATTCACATGGACTGTAGTCAACATACTGCCAAATGCTACATCTGCTTGGAGTGTCCATATAAAACTTCAGCAACATACAGCTTCATTGCAAATAAAAACCAGCTGTTTGCCCCCCACAACTGGAACAGAAATTTCTTTGGGGAGAGAGGGAGGTATGATCTATCTAGCTGGAAGATGGTTTTCTCATAAAAAATGGGGGAGGGGCGCTGACAGGACTTGTGACAAGAGGCCATTAGAGCAAACTCAAAATTTAAATCAGGATATTAACAAATTTTCCACCACCTGTTGGATAAGTTCACGAAGAAATTGGGAATACAATAACTAAGATGAAGGGGGATTGCCAAGGTTAGGAAGAAAAAATTGATAGTTAGGGTGATCTTTGGTTCAGCAGAGGAAAAAAATCCTCGTATCAGACTTCAAAGACCTCAATCCAAAGAATTGGAGTTCTTTATAACCCCACCCCCCTCCCCCACAGCATGTACAGCATAATCTTGCACATGGACCGGACCTGTCGATCCTTTTGCTAACTAATACAGCATTACATGGTGACCACAAGAGGTCTCTGTTAGAAAGGGGGGGTCACGGTGAAATAATACATGCATATGGCCACTGGTGTCTTTTTTTTAATAGGTGGTGTCATACATCTGACAACAAATATTTTAGTTAGGACACAATGTTTCCAATTGTGTTACACAAACTAATCAAACTTCCTAGGGCCTACCAGAATTGTACAAGGTCAAATAAAAAAAGTCGATGAAAATTTTATTTCAAAAATGGGAAAATTCATAACTTAATCAAGAAACATTAGATGATTAGAAGATCTCAATGTGCACAATTATGTCTCCTCAACTCAAATTTACAATTTAGTCTTAAGCACCCAATGATATAGACATAATGAATCAACTCTAACCTCAATGGCCCCTTACCTCTGAACAAAGGAAAAGGATAAGGACAACGCATGAAACCTTAAATGCCAAAATCTTGTAAGAAAATCCACTGCATTGGATTTCTTTACTCCTACTTGAACAGATTAAAAAATAAGAAATCATGCCATGCTGCGATGGAATAGACTGTTAAATAGGGCCCAGCCCTGGAATTGGGGTAAGCTCCAGCTGAACAGTAAATTAAATCTATTCATCAACCTTTGCTTCAATGCTCTCCTATTATTTCCTAATTCCAGCATCAACAATTGAGCTCCACTTTCAATGAAACTATTTAAAAGGGATACCCAAAACTAGTTTGATTCAGCCTAAGATTGTGTTCATGACTACAAGCATGAAAGATTCGATCTTTGCAGCCCAACACTGTGTTCATGACTCTATACACGAGAGAGATGATATAGCATTCATTCCCCTAATTCCAGTAACGGAGAGGAAATTTGCTAATCCAATCAAATTTTTAGGAATTTTATGCAAACCTTTCACTGCAGCTTTTTATTGTCTTATTTTTTGTCAGCAACTTGATAAAGGAAACTGAAAGGATATTTTTGTCTTGTTTTAAAGTTTCTCCTTTTTAAGGAATACAAAAATAACTAGTTGGACATTCACTGTAGTCGTGTTGTAAGGTTATAGTAACTGAAAAAATGAATAAAAAAAAAAAATCAAATTCAACCTAATTAGGTATGCAAGACAAACTGAAATTCCAGACTCTGAATAAAATTCCAAGTTCAGCACAGGATGCGACGATACACAATCAAAGAATAGAAATCAGAGAGTTTAAAATTAAAGAAAAATAGAGTAAACAGAAAAAGGAAACCTTTTTTTTTTTGGTAAAAACAGAAAAAGGAAACCACATCAACAATGGAAGCATTTCTAACTGAAAAAAATGAAAGAAAAAAGAGAACATTACATTCAAAGCATAAATAAATAAATCAAAAATAAGAAAAAAATAAAATAAAACTGAAAAGGGAGTATCTAAGTAAATTACCCCATGAGATTAATACGGAGACGATTACTCAATTCGATGAAGAGCTCCAACATCTGACCCAAATCGGCAGCATTACCATGGGAATAAAGGAGTGTGGCAGTGGCCCTAGGATGCTTCACATGAATAGCTACGATGTCGTGGCCTCTCCTCGTTCGGAGCTTCAACACATCGACGTCGTCAAGCCTCGGAGCCTCAGGAATATACAATCTGCCGCCAAATGATTCGTCACTGATCACTCGGTAAGAGGGAGGATTAGGAGGAAAGAAAGCGAATTTCGCAGCAATCGACGAGGTAACTCCGCCCATCTTCTTCTCATCAGAAACCTTGGATTCATAAAGGCAACCCACTGGTGTAGTTTGATATTCAGATCTCTCCTCTATCGTAGTGGGTTTTCCTTCAGGTCTTCGCCTCTTGGACTAAACTAGTAAGCTTAAGCAGAAGCAGCAGAATAGAAAATTTGAAGAGGAGAACAAAGATACGCAATTTCAAAATCAGGCATGTCGGGTTGAAGGGGAAGCTCCGTGTCAACACCTCTCTCTCTCAAGACTCAAAGGACTCTCAGGACTCGCAGATTCGCAGCCCTTGAACGTACAACTTAAAAACAAAAAATAAATAGTCTTTCAGCTTTTTATTTCTCTTTTTCTACCACTTCCTTGTAGTGGAGCGCGTGTGGGTGAGAGAGTGAGTGAGCTTTTTTCCTTTTAAACCATTTTATTTTCTTTTTCTTCTTATCAGGGACCCCAAACATAAACACAGATCAAATCAATTCATTCGATCCTGAACTTCAGAATTCAGAGCTAGGTACTGAGGATCAGAATCTTAAACAGAGCTGGCGACCACAATCGGGGTATCTTTTTTGACAACAAATCAAGCTTTGTAGTCAGCTCATGGGTTTTCAGTTTCAGATTCTTCCTTCTTTAGGTGAAAGTGAAAAGAACTCCTCTATACCTCTTTCGTTTTTTGGCTTTGGATATTATATATTCATATCGGTGTTGCTCTATCAGATCGTGTCAGTCAAATTTCCCTTCAATGGTTTAAAAGAATAGTTTTAATTTCAGTAAATTTTTATTTATGAAAGAAAAAAATTTGCCCTAAAAACAACTACTTCTTCGATTAGTTGAAGATCTGGATTCTCTAATCATCCTCCAATCAGACGCACAGATACATCTAAAATTATATCTAAAAGTGTTGGGATGTGTGCCTATGTCCCTTAATTGATATCTTATTAGTAGAGTACGACCCTAAGAAATCAAGATTCAACTCTCCTGTCTTTACCTTGTGTTAAATGTCCCATTAAACACTCTGGTTGGTAGGTAGATGATAGGCCAAAAGGAAATAAAATTTGCTCTTGAAGTAACACAAGGGTAGGTAGATTGGTATCAGCCAATCAGATGCCATACAGGAATGAACACAATCTCGGATAGTGGTCCATGAGCTCTTTGAGCACTACAATCAATTCATTGATGAAATGTGCATTTCTAACTTGGAAGTAATAGTAGTAAGAGTTACTTTCTTGACAAACCAAATGAAGAAAATTTTGGTTCAAGCTTACAAGTGGAATTGCCAATGAAATCCATATCCTCAATTTAGAATCAATTGGAATTGATCAATAATTGGTTGGAATCAACTTGAACACTAGAATTAAGTCATAATAGTTGATCCGAATTTGTCAATTCTATCAAAATCAAATCTATTGATACAGGAGAGGATGTTTGATTAAAAAGGACATGAAATTTGACACACGTGGCTAATCCAATTGTAAACCTATCTGTCAAACTGTCAAATTTATCACATCACCCATCCATATGGCTAAATTTAGTTGCCACTCATGAAAGCTTAACTTTATTATATATTTGTTTTGTCTTCATTAATGAAATAATTGTAACATTGTTGATAACATATTATGCCATCCATGTCTACTATTATTGCCGGATGGCAACTTATATACTTTACAAAATTCACAAAGTTTCTTGTGAATGTTATTTTCCTAGATCATATTGCTTTTGCTCACCCTTTAAGTGATGATTATATACTTTGAGTCCAAAATTTATTCCTAATGATAATAATGGCTATGACTATGAGGGGGTAATTTATTTGTAAATTATTGATCATTAGAGGAGTAACTAATTAATTAAAATTAAGAAGGAGGAACGTTTCCCATCTAACGTTCCCCACACCCAAACACACTCCAAAGAGTCTCATCCAACACCAATAAAAATGGTGGATGAAGAGATTCTTAGTTCAACATCAATAAAGGAATATAATAAAGTTTTACCATCTTGGTGTAACTCAAGTGATAAGCTAAGCAAGAGGGCTGACTTGGCAAATCTAGAGTGCCCAAGTTATTGGGGGATCTGCTGATTCATTGCTTATTCCAATTTTCTCCTTCACATATTCTAGTACTTCTTTTCCTTTCTTTTAGGATATGAATAAGAAAGGTTATCACCAAAAATAAAATAAGAAAGGAATTAAAAGGGTAGTTCCTTGTGTTATTCCATGCAAAAAAAATTGATGTGGCACGATATATATATATATATATATATATAGTATTAAAGGGATGACTACCCAATCTTGAAGTGTGAAGATTTTGCAGATGGTTATAGTTGTATGTGTAATCAAAGTTTGGTCATTTTTGTCATAGTTGAGTTTGAATCTGACAGAGTCAGTTTCTACGAGGATATACTCGTAAAATTCTTGGTTCTTTGAAGAAGAAGTTGAATGGTGATGCCATTCTTTATAGAAAATTTGTTGTGCCATACTGATAGGTGAGTCGGCAAATTTGAATAAGGGTTCTTCGATGATGAAGAGATCCCCTTTGCAATATTTATATAAAATTTTATATATATATATATATATATAAAATCTTCAGGTATGATATCAAGACTGGACAGCGACACTAAAGGTATTGATGGAACACAGACCTACCTTTACAGAAACACCACAAATTGTGGAACAAATGATAACATGGATGACCATACATAATTGAGGAAAGGAATTGAACCCTAACTAATTTGTTTTACCTGTAGAGATGGATTCTTTGTTCTTTGAGTCTTTAAGGGTTGTGAATAGTGATCAGTAATAACATCACCAACTCAGATTTGTACTAATGTAATGGGGCCGGCGATATGAATCCTTATCCTCCAATCAACTCTGTTCTAAACAGTGATTAGTAATCATTGTTTAAACACCCAGAATCAGAATTTGAATCGGTCTCTACTCAATCGGTTCATGATTAATAAGAATCGACTTAAAAATGCATTAATCCTAGTTTCCATACAGAATCAGCCTGAGCCGGATTGGCTGAAACGAGATCGGTCTCTATGGATTCTGATAATTCCGATCCTCTTAAATCCTTATCACTAAAACTGCCCTCTGGTTTCAGTTGGCTGAACTGCTCTTCCATCAGAACTGGGTCAAATCGAAACCAGCCCGATAAAGAATCAGTTAGTTTTAGGTTTATTCGATCAGGTTCAATTGATGATTTGACCAGTTTGATTTAGGGATTGACAACCCTAACACTGCCCATAAGATGTGGACCTTCTAAACACTCAGTGCCATGTGATATGTTTTGCCAAAAAATAAAAGTTCCATGTTCACATGTTATCAATCCCGTCCAAGGAAAGTATGACATTAACAAGAACCAAAATCCAATCCACTAATGCCAAATGTGGATGGAATTGAAGTATGAAGGTGATGAGGCAAAAAAAGTAGGTGTTGGTCAAGTGGGAAGGAACCAACAACTATTTGTGGAAACAAAAGCTAAAAAAATAAACACTGTTAAGTTTTGAGTCCTCTTCAATTCTTTTCCACTTGTCTTCTCTTACAGCTTAATCAATTAGTTTTGGAACTCTTCCTTCTCATCATATTTGGTGTTCATGAATTCCCAAGTTGGAGTTGAGTGGCTTAAGTTCTCAAAGCTTGTTGAAAGCATCAGGACCTGTGGCCGGTGGAAAGCCTGGAAAGCCATAATTTTCACATAGTTGTGATCTAGAAAGTCACTGAAGGCTGAGAGGCTAGGATTTGCATGCAAAGTGACTAACTTTACAATCTATTATCCTTTTTGCCCAAGCATTTTCCTGTTGTGCAAACATGTTGTTTCAAATTCTACACAGCTACCATGTCTTTCCTTCATGAAATGCCCCTGTGTACTTTATTTCAAATTTCATGATTTCAAATTTCATTCAACGTTGAAAGGTGTTATCAAAGAAACCATTATGTATGTTTCCACTTGGGCTAGTTTGTCTGAGCGGTTTTGGAATTTTTGTAACTAGCCAACAATATTTTTATATTTCTTTTATTTTTATTTTTTAAATTAAGTTCTCTTTCATCCAAGAGAATCTCTTTTCCACTGGTGAAGGATTCCTCCTTCGCCATGGGTGATAGGAAACTAGGTCTAAAATCTAGTTCAAATAATTTCTCCCTTCCTTGTTCACTCCCTCCTCAAAACAAAAATCTCTTCCAAATATTACCTGAATGGTAATCTTTTGAACCTTAGAGACTAGAAAGGATGTAACCAAAGTGACACAAGGTTATGTAGAATTATTATTATAATTCAAAAATAAGTACATGCATACATGTATAGGATTTATCGCAGTCCTCACAAAAGGGTAATTGATGAAATTCATTGAACTGCTGATGAGTGTATGAATGTATTGTGTTTTTTGTATGTAATGTATATGCGGAATCAACTCAAAATTTTCTATTTAATTGTCATTAAAATATCGAATACAATATTTTTCCAATGTCTATTTTTTTCTTTCAATGATTTTTCATTTTTCAAAACAATTGTGGCACTTGATCAAATCCATTTGCCTTGAAACTAGACATGTGAGTAGAGCACCTTGGGGTTTTTGTTCATAAAATTTCAACCACTTTAACCTACTAAATGAAAAATATTTGTGAAATCCAAGAATACATCTCCTAATCTCCTTATTATTGTTAAAAGTAACTAAGAAGTTATGTGATTTTTTTTTCCCATTTTTTTCCCATGTACTAGCTGATATCCTGAGACTCGACGAAAGTCATAATGGATTAATCTTATTGTCACCGCATTTGGTTGTAAATCAGTTGCAACTATTTACATTTATTCAGCCACATGGCAGCTCTAATGTGTTGAAAATTTTGGGGTTATTTGAACCAAAGATCATCAATTTACATGTCAATTTCAACCCAACTAAAATTGTTCATGTAGCAATACAAGCTATTAAAAAAACCTAAGAGTATAAAGAGGGTGCATGAGAGTATAAAAGCATCCATGGACATACATATATAGGAGATCATGGAATTACATGCAATGGTCAATGATTTAATTGCTGAAATCCGATGCTTGATCAATCTTGACCATTTTAGATATCCAATAGTCTACTTTCCCACATCATTTTTCCACATGCCAGAACAAGAGTGATCCAATGGGGTCATTGTTGCAAATCACTTGTGATCACACATGATGAGAATAATTTTTTTCTAATGTTTTTTGTGTGAATTTCTTTCTTCCTAAATGTGTCAATATAGAACATGATACGCACAAACTAAACCACCCAATCGGACATGGACACGTGGCATCTCACCACGCACCTACACCACAGCTTTGGATAGCCAGGTGGCGGAGAAACCCAAACTTCTCCTCAGTAATAGACTCATAATAGGACTCCATTCACTTAAGAGAATATCCCATGAGGAATCGTGGAGCGTGCAAGGAGGAGTCCTCCAACAAACCATCTCAATCCCTTCAAAGGAAGAGGGACGTATCCTAGTAGGATTCTACTAGGAAAAATCCTATAAGAGGAAGCCCGGAAGACAGAACGAGGTAAGTAAACACATTCACGCCATTACTCTGCTAAACATTGTTGCACGGGTTTCTGACTTGGGCGTCGGAGGACTAATCCCGGAGCCATCTCCGGGTCTCTGCCTTATGTGCTTGTGCAGGATCGATGCTCATCCTTCGACAGATTCTCGGTAGCAACAGATTGGCGCCATCTATGGGAACGACAAAGTAATGGTGGGGAAAACCCACAATCGTAAGAAAACAAAAGCAGCGCCGGATAGAAATATGAATTAGGAAGAGCCTTTAGAACCTCTGCCTCCCTCACCAGACACCAATGAAGAACGAGGGAACAACAGTATATAAGGTCCTGGGAGGGACCAGAGTTCGGCTAGACATTCGATGTGTAGGGATAGCAATCCCCCATCCCCTCCTAGGGCGCAAGAATATGTGACCAAGGAGCAGTTCGATGCCCTTCAGGAGAAATACGACTGGATGGCTAAAACGATGAAGGAAATCTCCAAGGTCATCACTTAGAGAACCAATGGAGCTATAAGATATTCCCATGTCCATTTGGAGCGAGTTCGAGATGAGGAGCAATGTAGTTCAGAGTCGATAAGTCGAAATCGTACGACAAGGGAAAGCCCCGAACCCAGAAGAGCCACGTCAAGGAGACGGTCAGAGACATGAGGACCTAGGGTTAAAGCAGATGATTATCAGCCTGAAGGACGAAATCCAGAAGGTAGCAGACAACCAGGTAGGCACTCGTGAGCCGGACTTCACCAGTGACACGACTTTAGCTAATAAAGTCATGAGGGATCCGGTCCCCGCTGGTTTCTCCTACCCAAGTATGGCACTTACGATGGGACAGGAGACCCAATCAACCACCTTGAAGGGTTTAGGGTTGCTATACAATTCCATCAGGTATCAGAAAGCATTATGTGTTGGGCACTCCCCTTAAACTTCAGAGCCATTGCGAGATTTTGGTATAACCGCTTGCCACCAAAATCAATCCATAACTTCAATGAACTGAGCCACGTCTTTGTGAAAGGATTCTCCAGTAGTCAACCCCTTCAAAAGACCACATTGAACTTGACAAACGTCAAGCAGTATGAGGGGGAATCACTATGAGACTCGATGAAATGCTTCTAGAATGAGAAGATTACGATCAGAGGCCTAGACCCGAAGGAAGAATTCACGGCATTTCTAGGAGGTGTCAAAGATAAAGAACTAAAAAGATCCCTCGTGGAGCGTACACCAAGAAATTTGGCTGAGTTGAAAGCTCAATGTGATAAATACATTTAGATAGAGAAAACTTTGCAGGCTGATGAAGAAGTTGAAGGGAAGGCAGGAAAGAAAAGAACCTCAAGAGAGGAGAGCAAGCCTTCCGAGGGAAAGAGACAAAAGTCAGAACATGATCCGGCACCCAGTCCACCAAGAAAAATTGAAAGGTAGACACCCCTCAACCAAAGAAGGATTGATGTGTTGATGCAAATAAAAGACTCCTCAGATGCCAGAGCCCTAAAGTAGCCAGGGAAGATGGGGCGACATCCTGAAAGGCGCAACGTGGACAAATACTGCCACTTTCATAGGGATCATGGCCACGATACCGAAGAATGCTAGCACCTAAACTGTGAAATAGAAAGCATGATCCGAAGAGGATATCTGGGATGGTTTATGGACCATAAAAAGTAAGACACACAAGACAATAATGATCAGTAAAACAACCACTAGAGGGATGAAAGGGGTCATTGGGAAAGAAAGGGACAAGCCCGTAGAGGCAATCTGGAATGATGATGGGACTGGACTCCCGAAGAAGCTAACCCTCGCCCCCCAAGATGACCAAAAAATCCCAACCAGGGTCATAGCCACCATCAACGGGGGATTAGCCGTAAGAGAAAGCTCCATTTTCGGCCAGGAAAGCTAAGGCCTATACAAGAAGTATATATGTGATCGAATGGTCAAATAAGAAGGCGAGGATGGGGACGGTTATCTCCTTTTTGGACGATGATCTGGAAGGAGTGCAGGAACCTTATGATGATACCCTGGTAATCACCATGACCTTAGCCGTTTGCAGGGTAAAGAGGATCTTGGTGATAACGGGAGATCAGCTAATATCCTGCTCCTCGAAGCCTTCCAAAAGATGGGCATGGACAAAGAAAAGCTGAAGAAGGTCGAACACCCATTGTAAGGGTTCTCAGGGTCCTCGATAAAAGTTGAAGGTCCAATTGAATTACTAGTAAGAGCTAGCACTGGAGACCGCCAAATCACGATTATGATAAACTTCCTCGTGGTCAACATCATTTCTATGTACAATGCCATATTGGGAAGAGTTGGCTTGAACCTGCTAAAATCTATCATTTCCACACTGCATCTCAAGATGAAGTTCCCTACGAAGAATGGGGTCGATAAATGCCGAGGTGATCAAGAAGCATCCCGAAAATGCTACTCCACTACCTTGTGGGGAAAAGAGAAAGCCGACGAAGTACTTCCGATAGACCTACGCGATGATACCAATCATCAGAGAGGAGAACCGACTAAGGACTTAATCCAAGTTGATGTTGAGGAAGGGGACAGCACCCATCAGTTTCAAGTTGGGGCATCAATGCCAAGGCAACAACGAAAAAATATCATTTCATTCCTTCGGGGGTAATTTTGATGTCTTCGCTTGGTTAGCCTCGAACATGCCTGGGATAGCTTGAGAAGTGATTGAGTATCAGTTGAGTGTTGATCTCTAACTAAGAAACTAGTGTAGCAGAAGAAGAGAACCTTCACCCCCGAGAGGCAATAGAAGATAGATGAAGAGGTAGAGAATTTACTAAAGGCCAAGTTCATTTAAGAAATTCGATACCCCGAATGGATATCCAATGTGGTAATGGTCCCGAAGGTAAATGGGAAATGGAGAATATACATCGACTTTATGAATTTGAACAAGGCCTGCCCGAAGGACAGTTACCCCCGGCCGAAGATAGACCTTCTCATCGATGCCACATTAGGGCATGAGGCATTAAGCTTCATGGATGTGTATTCAGGGTACAATCAGAACAAGATGTGTGAAGATGATATCCCGAAGACATCTTTCATAACCGAAGGGGGACTGTATTGCTATGAAATAATGCCCTTCGGGCTAAAAACGAGGGAGCCACTTACCAAAGGTTAGTGAACAAGATCTTCAAGGAGATGATCGACAAAACTATAGAAGTGTATGTGGATGACATGCTTGTGAAAAGCTTGAAGGCAAAACATCATATCCAAGACCTAGAGCGACATTTTGAGTACTAAGGGAATATGGCATGAAGCTGAACCCAACAAAGTGTGCATTGGGAGTAACATCAGGAAAGTTTCTCAGCTTCATCATCTCGGAAAGGGAGATTGAAGCCAACCCGATGAAAATATAAACCATCCGAGAGATGAAGTCCCCGCAGAGTGTGAAGCAAGTCCAAGAGCTGACAGGCAGAATTGCCACCTTGGGTCGATTCATTTCTTGATCGACTGACAAATACCTCCTGTTTTTCAAAACTCTGAAAGGATCCAAGAAGTTCGAGTGGACAGAGGAGTGCGAGAAATCCTTCAGATAGCTGAAGGATTACCTAGTGACACCCCCACTATTGACAAAGCCAAACACTGGGGATACTTTACAGTTATACCTAGTCGTATCGGTTGTGGCAATAAGCATGATACTGCTAAAAGAAGAGAAAATACAACAGCGGCCGATATACTATATCAGTCGAAACTTGCTGGACGTAGAAACAAGGTACAGGAAGATAGAGAAGGTGACATTTGCCCTCGTGATAGCAGCAAGAAAGCTAAGACCCTATTTTCAATCACACACGATATGTGTGCTCACGGACCAACCTCTGAAGAAGATACTACAGAAGCCAGATATGTATGGCAGGTTGGTAAACTGGGCCATAGAGTTTGGGGGAATTTAACATCCAATACAAACCAAGGACCGTGATTAAAGCACAGGCCCTGGAAAACTTCATAGCTAAAACAATACTCCCAGATGAACCGCAGGAGCCTGCCGAGGCTTAGACAGACATGGCTTAGGTATTGTATGTGGATGGAGCATCTAACATAAGGGGAAGTGACTCATAAATCATACTAATTAGTCCTGAAGGATTCAAAATTGAATACGACCTGCAATTCGACTTTAGTGCCTCCAACAATGAAGCTAAATACTAAGCACTAATAGCTAGAATTAATCAAGCATAGGCTTTGATGGTACAAGAGCTGGTGCTGCACAGTGACTCGTAGCTTATAGTACGGCAAGTGAATGGTGACTATGAAGTAAAGGAACAGGTGATGGCTGAATACTTGAAGAAGGTGCGAGAAAAAGTGGCAACTTTTAGGGAATTCGAGGTAAAGCAAGTACTGCAGGCAGAAAATGCTAGCGCAGACGCACTGTCGCAATTAGTTACCTCAGACTACATGGAACTGGGTCGCTCGATACATTTTAAGGTATTACCTCAACTGAGTACCAAGAGTCCCTAAGAGGTATTGCGCATTAGTGAGAACGGCCCCAGTTGGATGGATCCTATAGTAAAGGACCTGAAGGAGAGAGTGCTCCCAGAGGGTAGGGACAAAGCAAGGAAGGTACGTATGAGATCAGCACGATTCCTACTAAAGGATGAAATGTTGTACACAATAGGGTTGACCACACCATACCTCAAGTGCTTGGACCCTATCGATGTCGAATATGCTCTCAGAGAGGTGCATGAAGGAATATGTAGCCAACATCTGGGGGCCTCGGCCTTAGCTCACAAGGTGTTGCGGTAAGGCCTATTCTAGTCGACCATGAGGAAAGTTGCTGAAGACTTCGTCAGGAAGTGTGTGAAGTGCCAAATGTTTACCCCCATCCCTTGACAACATGCCACTGAGCTTTCCTCCCTATGAAGTCATGTACCATTCGTTAAGTGGGGAATGGACATCCTAGAGCCATTCTCGCTAGCTACGAGGCAAAGAAAATTTGTTGTGGTGACAGTAGACTATTTCACTAAATGGGCAGAAGCCGAAGCACTGGCCACAATAACAGAAAAGAATGTACGAGACTTCTTTAAAAGGGTGATGGTTTACCGATTTGGGATCCCCAGAGTGATATTCACAGACAATAGAACCTAGTTGTAAAATCCAAATTTTGCCTCATTTTGCAGAGCCCTCGAAATTGAGCATATGAAAACATCCATCGGTTATCCCCCGACCAACGGACTGATAGAGGTAACAAATTGTACATTACTCCAAGGAATAAAGAAAAGATTGGATAATGCAAAAGGACTATGGGTAGATGAACTACATAACATCCTCTGGGTTTATCAAACAACTGAAAGGTCCACTAGAGAAACACCCTTCAATTTAACTAACGTCACAAAAGTTGTACTCTCAATTGAGATTGGTGTTATGACCCACCGAATTCAGTACTACGATGAATAAAAAAATAATGAGGCACTTTGCGCCAACCGAGACCTCCTATATAAAGTGTGAGAGGACTCGCAAGAAAGGATTGCAGCTTACCAAAAAAATGTGACAAGGAATTACAATTCCAAAGTTCGAAGAAACGAATTCAGAATGGGAGACCTCATCCTAAGAGCAGAGGTTTCAGACCTGAAACATCAAGCGAAATTAGCTCCAGAAGGACCTTACAGAGTCACCAGGGTAATATGACAGGCTCCTATCACCTGGAGATTGAGGGGGGGGGGGAAAGGTACCCTGGTCATGGAACTCAAAGAACTTGAGAAAACTCTACCAGTTGTAGTAACATGCATATTTACTTAGTTATTTAAAAAATTTTTGAATTCTTAGTACTTGATGCTTTTTAAGCACTCTCAATTTGTAATTTTCCAAAGCACTCTCAATTTCTAATTCACGACAATCGATTCTGGATAATGGCTACTACTAAAGAATATACCCTTGATTGGGAGCTCGGGCTGATGCTGAGCAAACTTGATCGAAGGGTCCTCCCTCAGTTGGGGGGCTCAGGCCAAGGCTGAGTAGGCATAGCCGAGGTCACAACTTGATCCCACGCTTTGGGAACTCCCTTCGTTCATAGGCTTAGAGATAGCCGAAGGGTTCATCCAAAGTCACAAAAGGAAGGAAATGGATGTACCTCTCGACTTTCGAACAAGATGGAAGCTTCTACGGCTGAAGCCGAAGGGGAATACAACACTTAGAAAAATTACTTGCATAAAAGCTTCTGCCCTCATACCCCCACCTTCGGGCCAAAGGCTCCTTAGCCGTCCTTCGGATTTGGGGTTAGTCAGAGGGGTTACAAAGGAGGAAATAGTGAAGACATTACAAGAGTAAGAGAATCCAAAGGGAAAAAGGTGTTTATTCATTAAAAAGGCTCGAAGGCCAAAGTTACATAAAAAAGGACCGAAGGCCACAGTTACAAAAAAAAAGAAGGGAAAAGATAGAGAGGCCCAAGGCCCCACATCATAACCAGGCCTGAAGGTCGAAAGGAACACAAAAAAAAGAAGAGCCTCATAGAACGTCCGTCGGAAGAGTAGCCTCATCCTTGATAGGGTTGGGGACGTCTCGGTCAGAGCCATCGTGACTAGGGGTCAGAGGAACCTCCTGAGGCAGCTGAACCTCCTCATCACTGCTCTCCTCCTTATTAGCCACTTCAGTAGCGGCTGGAGCTACTCCATCACCTCATCCTCAAAGATGAGACTGCTCCCCTCAAAGGAGATCTCTAGATGATGCTCGAGTATCTGGTCTCAAACTTCGGTGGTGCCCATGGTATACTCGAGAGTAGCGGCATGCTTGACTTCCTCTCAGAACTCCTCAAAGCCCTTGTACCTGTTGACCCCTCAGACTTCGGCCTCCTGCAGTCTTACAGTTATTTGTGACTTTAGCTCTGAAAGCCTACGATCGCATTCCTGGCAAGTCTGAGGGAGGTCGGCCTCCAGATGCTCCACCTTCTCAAGGAAGACAGTATGCTCATTCTTGAGAGCTGACTTCTCGTGTTCAGATGCCTTGAGGTCTCGGGCCAGAGCCTCAGCTTGGATTGTCAATTGGCCCACCTGGTTCTAAGCCTGAGCAAGACACCCACACGATCAGATGTAGAAAAAAAGAAGAAGGAAGAAGAAGGCTGAGGGCCGAAGCTTACCCCCACTATGAAAATGCAGATGCTAGTGATCATGGCTGCGGTTCCCTGGCCCTGGGCATCGACAGCATCTCTTGGAAGGCTACCCTTCTATACCAACTCACGGGCTACTTGCCCAACAGATAGGGTGTCGTCCTCCTTGATAGACCAGCAAGGGACGAAGCCAACTTCTGTTCGAACTCGACCCACCCTCGGGAGAAGCCGTGCGAGGAGGCGACACAATGCAGCCCAAGGTAGCAAGGGCCTGGCTCTCTTCTTCAGGGGGCTTCGAAGGTTGAGGCTCCCTTCTTCTTCTCCTTCCTCTTCTGCTTTAGCTGCACCTCTCGTGCCTTGGCTTCCTTTGCCTGGGCCTGCCTCTCGGCAATGGTAGTTCTAACTTCAGCCTTGGAAAGTTACACTGTAGCTAAGGCCGAGCAGACTTGACCGACAGGTCTTCCTCAGATGGGAGCTCAGGCCAAGGCCGAGCATACCTGACCAAAGGTCCCTCCCTCAGTTGGGATCTCAGGCCAAGGCCTAGCAGAACTGACCGAAGGGCCTCCCCTCGGTCAGGACGAAGCTTGAAGCTGAACGAAAAGGACCAAAGGAGCATAAAAGCGAGAAAAAAGAAAGAAAAAGGAAGAAAGGTGTAATTACTCCCACTGGAAGGGCTTCTCAGTGGCAGTAAGGTGACTTCTGATACGCACAAACTAAATCGCCCAATCAGACATGGACACATGGCATCTCACCATGCACCTACACCATAGCTTCGGATGACCAGGTGGCGGAGAAACCCAAACTTATAATAGGACTCCATTCACTTAAGGAATATCCCCTGAGGAATCATGGAGCGTGCAAGGAGGAGTCCTCCAACAAACCATCTCAATCCCTTCCGAGGAAGAGGAACGTATCCTAGTAGGATTCTACAAGGGATAATCCTATAAGAGGAAGCCCGGAAGACAGAACGAGGTCAATAAACACATTCACGTCATTACGCTACTAAAAACACTGTTGCATGAGTTTCTGACTTGGGCGTCGGAGGACTAATCTCGGAGCCACCTCCAGGTCTCTGCCTTCTGTGCTTGTGCATGATCGACACTCATCCTTCCACAGATTCTAGGCAGCAACAGACCTAATACACCCAATCATATTAGACTTAATAATAGAGACTAAACCAACTCTTAGGCACCATTGACAACATTCTGTTTCAGCTATTTCTGCTTTTTCTTGTTCGCAAAATGGAGAAACAACCTAAAAAGTGTTTAAAAAAGTTGTTATGTTTCACCTGTTTCTAGAAACATAAATCAAAATTTATGCCTCTTTACAATTCTAGAAACGACTTTGACGAAACAAGTCCGAATTTGAGAGAGAAAAAAAGGTTGTTGTGCCTGATAAATCTCTCAACTATTTAAACATAAAAAGAGGCAACTAAATCCTCTCTCCCTTTTGAGTATCCGATAATACTATTGGGTTTTTTAGTGGCATTATGTATGCAAAAAATATTTCGAGAAACAGGTTTGTCAAACACCAAAAAATCCATTTTTGTTTCTGAAAATGTGAAAAGTTGTTTCTGCTGTTTCTAGACACAGAAACAGCAGAAACGTTATAAAATGGTGCCTTAGGCTTGGGTCCAATATCCCTTTTGGTAAAGCAAAAAGTTTGATTATCAATCAATCTAGCCCAAAACCGAAAAGATCAATGGATACTAGTTTGGACCAAATGTTTGACCCTATAACCAGCTTAAGATGACTTGAATCCAAAATGAACCGAATGAAAAATCAATATTAATAATATATATAGGGTTGGGGTTTCCTGGTCGATCACCTCACATAGGAATCTTCTGAGGGATATCTTTTTGCACCGTAGGATATGAAACACATAAATATGATGCATTGATTTAGAATAAAATAATGCACAGTAGTATGAAATACAATATATAACATATGAATTTAGATTGAAGAAGTCCAAACATCGGAACATCCTGTTCACACGGTTTTTCTTCCCTCGCTCCGGTAGCTCTCGTCCCCAAATCCTAGCCCTGTGTGTGTGTGTGAGTTCTTTGCGTCTCTTAGCAATAGAAAGACTGAAAATCCTTTTTTTTTTTTTTTCCTTCTGGAATTAGGGTTTGAGGGAGGGGTGGGAAGGGGGTTCGGGTGATAGGGGTAAGATACAATTTTAATCCCAAATCAAAGAGGGAGAAGAGACGAAACAATGATTCTCTTCAAATTTAACTCTCCCAGAAAAAGAAATCTACAAACAGGAAAGATAAGAAGGAAAATCCCACACGTTTTGGCAACGACTACGTTTTCAAAAGAACCCATCCAATTAGTAGACTCCAATAGACTTTTGTCTCGCAAATTTTCTGGGCTTTCAATGGTTCGGAGAAAATCTGGTGAGGAGTCGAAGCAAAACAAAGAAGAGGAGAGGAGAAGAGACGAATCCATAAATAAACCTAAAAAAATCAGCTTGATCTTTCCGGTTGCCAGTGCCTTCCAAGCATAGGAGAAGTAACGTCGAACATTCTGAACACGACAGTCGAACTCGAGCCTTCGAGGTGAGGAGAAAGTTGGAAACAGATAAAAATGTTTGGTATTAGAAAAGTATACTGTAAAGGATATACAAATGAGATGAATAAGTGATCCAAATCATAAGATTCTATATGAATGTATAAGATTATTCCAGACCATCAAATCCCTTAGCTGGTCGGTAGACGAGAAAAACTTTTGCCATATATATATATATATTTTTTATGGTGGTGGAGAGTGGTCTAACATTTTTTCCACAAACAATTTATAATTTTAATGATACTTTATATTATGAAATGTATATAATTAGATCAAATTCTTCTTCAACCAACGTCAGGGTCAATCTTTTTGACCAATGATCATCATTGCATTTGGATGAGATTCTGAGAACACTGAAGGAATGTCAAACCTTCAGCATACCTGAGGTAGATAATTATAATGTAGTGGGTGGGCGAAGACTTCACCTTGGAGGAAAACTTTCCTCAATATAATTTATTTAAAAGCAAAGTCAATGAATAAATTTTAGAAATGATGATGTAATTACTGGTTTCTCGTCGTAGTCTGTAAGTGGTTTTCACCTATGTTGTATCTCATGATGGTTTCAACCCCATCAAAAGCACAAACATATAAAATTTTTTTTGGTCTACCCATCTAACTTGCCCCTTGAAACTTTGATTATAAATACTAGAAAGAGTAAATGGGAAGAAGTTGAGTGGAGATAAAAGATTGCCTTCGATTGCGTTTGGTATTCATTTAAAAAAATGTTTATGACATTTTTCGTTTTATAGGAATAAAAGAACGGAATGAATCGTTCGTGGTCAACTTTTTTTTTTGGAAACGAAAGGGGGGGGGAAACTAGAAATGTAAAATAATGGAACAACGAAACCTTATTCTATAATTTTGGTTTCCTTCTAAATACAAAATAAAGAAAAAAAATGAACAATAAAGATAATCATTCTTGAAACAAGTTCATCAAAAACCTTTTTTTTTTTTTTATCTTAAATTGCATTTTGAAATAAAAACAAATGTCATTTCTTGAAATGAATGACTACCAAAGCAACCTTAAAGCACAAGGTGAAAACAAGAGAATTCGAACCTATGACCTTCAAAAAACTTGAAAACACAAGGTAAAGACAAGAGAGTCCCAACTCCCAAGACATCCTAAAGCTTGCAAAAGCTTACACTCCACTGTACACCAATTGCTTAAGCAATTGTTATTCATAAAAATAAAAGAAAAAAAGAAAAAAAAAAAAACCTGCCCAACAATATTACATACACCTAGACACATGATGAAGTGAAATCAATGGTCAGAAGGTTGGAGCTGACACAGGAGACTCCAAACTAACCGTTTCTACCAAGAGGTGGGATTAGATGGAAGAAGAAGAAGAGGGTATGGCTTGATGAACCTAGTTTTGGCATAATGAATAACCAAACTGGTCAGTTTTGGTCTGGTTCAAATTAGCTCGATAACCCAAGACCGATAATAGGCTCGTAAAATCGAAACTAATAAATTATCATTTTTAATCTTGATATCAGTCAAGTCGCAATCTTGGAAAAATAATGTGGACCATTCAAGTCAAACCGATCAAAGCCAATTGAAACTGATCGATTCACACCCCCACTGTCCAAAAAAAAGATGAAGGTGAGGTGAAAGGGCACAAGGTGGACTCTTGACTCAAGGATTTTTAATTGGGAATCGAATCGGATTGGAACAAAATCAATTGACTATCGTGATCAATTTAAATCCAAATCAATTAATTTGATAGATTCAATTCTGATTTTTAAAAAATTGATGGAAGTGGAGTACGGAAGCACGATGAAGAATGGGAAATCAATCCAATTCAGGATTGGCCGAGACTTATCCCAATTTTAACCGATATGACTCGTCATCTTAGTATTGAAACTAGGGTTAAAATATGTTTTTTTTTTGTCAATTCTATCCAATTTCTCATCGATCTTGACCAATTCCAATTCGATCCCAGATGAAAATCAGCCGAGACCGATCTGGATCCATGTGAACCCGCGGAATCTAAAGTCCTTCAAAGCGCCCACCTGGGAAGGAAGAATCCTCCGCTCTTGTCGACCGGTAAAAAGCTATTAATGGATGAGATCAAAACTTCAGTTCCTACTGAGTAGACAACTAGTGGGGTTGACAAGACTGACATTTCAATTAACAGATAGTCTTATTGGTATGGATTCCCATTTCCACGCCCCCTAATATGAGCACAGCGGAGCAGATAATCACAGTGAAAGTGTTGTTTTGTCTCCCACAAAGGACACAATCCCTTTTAAGTTTACAATATTTCAACACGGCTGATGAAGACGACGAAGCGTCCTGTGTTCATATTCTATAGTTTCCAGAATCATAAACCCATTTGACTTTGTTTTTTTTTTTTTGGGTAATAACCCATTTGACTTTGAACACTCAAAACCTGTTTATCGTTTTCCAAAACCATCAAAATCCTAATGCTACATAAATAAATAGTTTTCTAACAGAATTACAAGATAGAATCAATGAATCAAATTTCTTCCAATTCAAGGTCTTAACTTGTTCTTAACTCATTGGATCATTCATTCTGATAATAATAATATGTATCAATTACTTCCTCAGCCCAAACATCAGATTCCCGAGTTTCCTCCGTCTGAAACAAAATCCACAGTTGCTGTTCCATCGGAGTTTCTAGGTGAAGCAGTTTTTGCAGGAGGTACTCTCTCTCTCTCTCTCTCTCTCTCTCTCGCTCTTGTTCAATTAACCAATTTGAGACTGCTATTGTAGCTAGTTTTTGGGGCATTGAAGCAGCGTTTGGGCGTATAGATGGAGTTGTGAAAACGGCAACTGGGTATTGTGGAGGAACCCTTCGGAAACCTTCATATAGAGAGGTGAAGAAAACTGAAAAATCTAAGAGACCCATTTCAAAAACTTTCTATTCTCTCTCAAGACTTCTTCGTTTCTAATACATGATTAGTGACTTGCAGGTTTTTGAAGGAATTACAGGCCACACTGAGGCTGTTAAAGTCATATACGATACGCGAAAGATACCTTACAAATCTCTCTGTGATAAGTTCTGGGAAACCCACGATCCCACCGACAAAGAATATTTGGTAATTTACTTCTCCTTGTTCATTGTTTCATGGGTTCGTGTCTTTTCTTCTTCTTCTTTTTCCCCTAAAATTCTTTGGCACCGCAGGGATTTGGAGTTAGTACACACTATCGATCTGCTATCTTTTATGCAAGAGAAGAACAGAGGAAGCAAGCCCAGGAGTCAAAGATCAGGAGGCAGATGAAGCTGAACAAGAGGATTGTAACGAAGATAATTCCTTTGGATTATTCAGATTTCTTCCTTGCAGAAAACCAACATCAAAAGTATTATTTACAGAGGAACCATAGGCTTTGCGGGAGTTTAAATTTGAGAAGCACAGAGCAGCTGATTGATTCAACCACAGCAACTAAACTAAATGGGTAAGAAAAGAGAAAAGTTCTGTAACAAATGGTGTCGTGGTGTAGTTGGTTATCACGTCAGTCTAACACACTGAAGGTCTCCGGTTCAAGTCCGGGCGACGCCAATTAATTTCAAATTTTTTTTTTCGGCCTTTTCTCTTTCTGGCTTTCAGGGATTGGGTCTGGTCCTGATGAGGCCCAGAACAGAAATGAGTTCAGCATAAGTTTAGTCCGGTCAGGAGTGATTAGAACCAGGTGGGTTATAATCTAATAATCTATTTTCATTTGGCTTGTGTTTGCAGGATATTAGCTCTGGATGGGAAGAGAGCTGTCGATGAACTGGAGAGATTTATGAGAAGTGCTGAGTTGCAGAAACAAACCATGTTGATATGTGAAGGAATAATTGAAGATTTTGGTGGAAGGAAACACAACTTAATAACATTTTAGGGAGCCTGGTCCCCTGGGGTGGTGAAGGCATGAACAGACTTGAGTCCAACCCATGTCCGGTTGGAACATGCTGGCAAAGTGGTAGGCCGCCTTTTGGCTTGAAGCTTCATAGGAGGATGGGAAAGTTATTGCATGCACTCACTCCAATAGGAAGAGTTCCACCTGAACTCAAGGTGGTTCCCCTTACCCATCTATTAAAATATCATTGCCATATGCTGTGTGAATTAGCTGACATAGGTGTAAAGGACTACAACTCCATTATGAAGTGGTCCAAGTTAGGGATTTGATTGCCACACCAACTAAAAGGGTTCTTGTTGCTTTCTTTTGTTTTCCTTGCCCCCACATGACGATTCTGTTATCCCTTATAACTTAGGGACATGCAATTTATATCAATAATGAAAATTGGTTTGATTTTTAGATTAATTTAACATCACCATATGACATAATAAGGCTTTTATTTCGTTTTTTTCTTCCCTGAGGGGCAGGATTAAGGAGGCAAATGAAGGTGGCTCAATTTATGAAATCTATTTATTTTTCGAGAAGGGATTTTGTTCAAGTTCTCGTGGGGCACAACCCGTCTTGGGCATGGAGAAGTATTATGGAGGGAAAGAAGGTGTATGAGGAAGGTTTGTTTTAGAAAGTGGGTGTTGAAACTGCAACAACATTTGGAACGATAAATGGCTTCCAACTCTCCCAAGAAGGAAAATCCCTAGCCATGAGATTATTAATAGTAGTTATCTATGGGTCTCGAATGTAACATGTCAGGACAATCGTGAGTGAAATTTTGATATTTTAGGTGAGTACTTGAGCCCTCATTTGAAAGAAACCATCCTCAAACCACGTTTACTAATATATCTCTCAGAGGATATATTAATTTGGGGCTTCGACGCGAAAAATATATACTCAGTCAAGTCGACATACCATTACTATGGAACCCGAAAGATCGAAAGTCCTCTCTACCTTCCTCTTCTTACCAAAATAGATGGTCTTCAAACCCACACCCCCCCTTGGTTTGGAAAGAAATATTGAATGTCACAAGCTACCCAAAATCAGGTTATTTAATTTTGTGGAGATCTTGTGCTGATGGCCTTGCTACTGGAGAGGGGCTATTTATAAGACAAATTCTAATGGACACTCAGTGTATCAGGTGCAGATATTTGATGGAGATGGTGGATCATCTGTTATTTCACTGCCTTTGTACAAAAGTTGTTTGGTATGGCTGCCTTTCTCGCTTAAGATCCCAATAGGTTCTAATTTTTCCACCATGGACTAAATTAAGTAATGGTAGACTCTTCAGAAGCTCAGAAAGAACAACCACTGGGATGCAGTTGAGCTTATGAATTTTATTGCATGGTCCCTCTAAAATAGCTCAAAATGGTTAAGGAGATTACAAAAAATTTGGCTACTAGATTGAAGGGTATTCTGAAAGATGTGGTTTCTCCCTATCAATCTACATTTATTCATTATCGTTTAATATCGGATAATGTGTTTATTGTTCATGGATTATTTCTCTACGAAAGGAAGAGGAAGAAGGGTGAGAAAAAGTTTATAGCCCTGAAGCTGGAATGACATTTCATTGAAAATACGCTACTAAAGTTGGGCTTCAATGCACATTAGTTGAAATTGGTCATGGCCTGCATTACTTTTGTATCCTAAAAGATTTTAATTAATGGGGCCTCATGAGGTTCAATTATTCCAATAGGGGATATTTGCCAGGGGGAATATCCTTTATCACTGGCTCTATTTATTTTTGCCTTTCATAATTTAAGCTGCTGATATTCATGATATAAATGTGCGAAAATCGTGCTCCACCAATTACACACAATTTATTTGCTGAGGATAATCTATTATTTTTTGAAGTAAGAAATGATGAAATACATGGTTTGAGGGACTGCTTATCTTTATATTGTAAACCATCTAAACAATCAGTAAACTTTCCAAAGCCCCAACAGTCATATCCAAAGTTGAAGAGATGCTTCTCTAGGATTATAAAAATTTCTTGAGATTTCCTACAGATTTTGACATCTCCAAAGTTTCTTTATTTCAGAATATATCAACCAGAGTGGACAATTAAGTTACGAAGTTAGAAGTCAAAGCTTCTTTCACTTATGGAAAAGGAAGTTCTCTTGAAGTCTTTTTATTTTTCTATGCCCAACTATGCCTACATGCATTTTAAATTACCCACCTATCATCAAAAGCATCTTAGACCAAGATGTCCCAGAAACCCTAGATCAAGATCGGTCACAGCTGATTCATATCTCAATCGGTAGACTTGATTGATCCGATTCCGATTATTACAGATACGAGTCCTACATCCTCTACAACTCGAGATAAGGCAATGACCGAGTCTCATGCTGTTGATAAACATGAGACCCAGTCAGCCACTATCTTTGATCTCCCCACTCACAAATCTGTTACTTAATTACGGCTGAAGGACTCTAACCTATTGTACTCTATTGTAACAAACTTTTATCTCTTCAAATACATTATAAATAGAATCACACACCCAACGTATAGTAGTGTGGGATTTACAACTCAATTTCTACCTTTACACCGACTTTTTAAAAATGGATAGATGCAAGTGGGAATTGGAAAGTGGAAACCTTCTCCAATACATACAAAAATGACCAGATGATGCTCACTGGACCTTTTATGGTTTGACCAATTGGGTTGGTCCGGTTTTAGAACCAAGAAGAACATGGTATCCTGGTCCTGGTCCTTAACTCCTTCCCCTGGCGTCAAGCTGAAGCATCCAAGCTAGGTTATTATTATTATTTTTTATTTTGGTAGAAGGAAACAGAATCCCGATTCAGAGTTTTACATCATTCAGTCCAACCCATGTCCGGTTGGAACATGCTGGCAAAGGGCTAGGCTGCCTTTTGGCTTGAAGCTTCATAAGAGGGTGGGAAAGTTATTGCATGCACTCACTCCAATAGAAAGAGTTCCACTTCCACCTAATATCATTGCCATATGCTGTGTGAATTAGCTGACTTAGGTGGAAAGGACTACACCTCCATTATGAAGTGGTCCAAAGTTAGGGATTTGATTGCCACAAAACTAGAAGAGCTCTCGTTGCTTTTTTTTTTTTTTTTTGCCTTTTTTCCCCCTTGGCCCACATGATAATTTTGTTATCCCTTATAACTTATAGACATGTAATTCATGACAATAATGAAAATTGGTTCGATTTTTAGACTAATTTAACATCACCGTATGACATAATAAGCTTTTTTTTTTTTTTTTCTCTGAGGGGCCAGGATTAAGGAGACAAATGAAGGTCGTATTCAACCCAATATTTAGGTACTATGCTCCTGACATCTTCATATGAGGCTTTGAATATTGGGAAAATTACATTGCTGCCTCTTTCCAAAGCTTTTCCAAAACCTGAAAGTTGGAAATAGCCACTAGTTAATATTATTTTTTTTAGAGTAAATAATTTATTGTTGAAGAAATAAGTAGATTAAATTTATTCAAATATCTAATAAACACCTTTTTTTTTTTTTTTTTTTTTTTTTTTAAGTCCTTTTTCCCTCTGGGCCCACATGATAATTTTGTTATACCTTATAATATAT
>NW_024868506.1:90228-96057 GCF_013358625.1 Macadamia integrifolia
GTCTGTCATTGTGCGTGTATTTTTGTCTTTCATTTGTGCGTGTTTCTTCATCTCTTTTTGAATCACAGCAATTCTGTGGGTGGGCATGGTAACAGAAAGATAAATGATCCGGATACTCTAATGTTTATTGAAAGATGCAGTTGCCATCAAGGACCTAAAGTAAAACTTGAGTATAATTTGTGTTATTGTTTTACTAAATTGGGTAAGAGTTTTGTTGTCTGCATGCAGTTCATGCGTGTATTTTGTACGCTATTTGTGAGTGTATCTTCATCCCTGAGAGGGTATGCTATAACTCATGGGTAACCTATTGAGCAAGACAGAGAAGGATACTGTTGACATGCATTGAGATCTAGGGATGTAAATGGATAGTTCAAAATTCGTATTCGATCGAGGTTCGTATTCATTTAGGGATATCCGTATTCAAAAAATGCATATTAAAAAATTATCCGATCCTGTCCGAAAACTAAGCAGATATGAATATGATAATCCTGAAGGATGTTATTCCTATTAATAACAACAGATAGGATCTTGCCATGCAATCATTGAATCACAAAATTAAACTATAAGGGTCGACGCATACCGTTCACCATCGACTGTGAAGAATTTGCTGCCATTATATTCTTCCTGTATCTTTATTCCTGTAATCCCAATCACGAACACAATGGATCTTCTAGGTTTCTCCCATTAGCTCCCTTAAAGTTCTCTTGGTTGTAGAACCAATAATGAGATTGACGTTAGAGTAGGATGAGGACCTACTCTAACGTCAATCTCATTAAGGTGTGCAAATAGGGTAGGACTCTTTTCCCTAATTTGACGAGGAGTGGGTTTCCTATTTGGAATCCAATTCTATGAGATTAATATCAGTCAATAACCTAATTGGTATATAGGACAATAATAGAGAATATTCCAGAGAATATTCTTATAATCTCCCACTTGAACCATATGACCACATAATTATAATCTCAAACATAATTTGGATTCTAACATCATACTGCAGTATTTGAAAGTAAACCCATCAACTTTATGTCATCACAATCATCATGGCGGTTATACATCATATAATGACATACTCCCTTCCATAGTCACAACACTAATAACTTCATCCAAACAGGTGCAAAAGTAGGGAATATACTAGAAAAGTCTATAAGTAAATGGCCCAACATAATATCTCACATATATTAAATAAAATGTGTACACACGATAATAAAGTGAGAAATATTCAAAAACAAAAAATATCATGATCATTTAAATAAGTAAAAATGTCTAACATAATATGACCATTACATCAAACTTTACATAAACCCATGTCCATTACAAGATCTGTAAAGCGTTTAGGCGCTAATGCCTTGGTCATAGGATCAGCAATCATCAGACTTATCTTGATGTGTATAATAGACACTTCTTGTTTCTTAACTGATTCCTTCACAAAATTGTATTTTACTCCAATATGCTTTGCTCTACTTGAATGCTTATCATTCTTGGAGTAATATACGGCAATAATATTATCACAATACATTCTCAGCGGCTTTGAAATGGTGTCGACAACCCGAAGTCCTGAGATAAAGTTCTGTAACCAAATTGTCATAGATGTGGCCTCAAAGCATGCCAAAAACTCTGCTTTCATAGTAGAAGTAGAGACACAAGTCTGTTTCTTAGACTTCTAAGAAATCGCCCCACCAGCAAGTAGAAAGATGTATCCTGATGTAGATTTTCTACTGTCGAGGCAACCTGCATAATCAGAGTCTGAATACCCGATCACTTCTAACCGATCAGATGTTCTGTAAGTAAGCATGTACTCCCTAGTCCCCTTTAAATACCTCATCACCTTCTTTACTGCAATCCAATGATCCATGCTAGGATTACTTACATATCTGCCTAACAAACCAACAACCAAACTGATGTCTGGACGAGTACAAGTCATTGCATACATAAGACTCCCTACTGCAGAAGAATAGGGAATATCTTTCATTTGTGCTTTTTTCAGATCATTCTTTGGGCATTGATTTAGATTGAACTTATCTCCTTTGATAATGGGGGAAACACCTGATTTGCAATTCATCATGCCATATCTTTCCAAAACTTTGTTAATATAGGTTTTCTATGATAACCCAAGTATCCGACGAGATCTATTACGAAATATCTCAATGCCGATAACGAAAGAAGCTAAACCCATGTCTTTCATTTCAAAGTTCTTAGAAAGAAAGGTCTTTGTATCACTCAACAAACCAAAATCATTACTAGCAAATAAAATATCATCCATATATAAGACCAGAATTATAAACTTACTCTCACTAAGTTTTAGATATATACACCTATCAAAGGTATTCTCAACAAATCCGAAAAAACATTGATATGGTTAAATTTAATATACCACTGTCTGAAAGCTTGTTTAAGTCCGTATATGAATTTCTTAAGTTTGCACACTAGATTTTCTTTTCCTTGATCACTAAATCCCTCAGGTTGGTTCATGTAGACTTTCTCATCTAAATCTCCATTCAAGAATGCAGTTTTCACATCCATTTGGTGAAGCTCTAGATCATAATGAGCTACTAATGCCAATATGATTATCAGAGAATCCTTCTTAGAGACAGGAGAGAAGGTTTCATGGTAATCAATGTATTCTTTCTGAGTGAATCCCTTTGCAACTAGTCTAGCTTTATGTCTCTCAATATAACCCTTCGAGTCGCATTTGGTTTTAAATACCCATTTACAACCAATCGCATTAAAGCCTATTAATAATTGAACGAGATCCCAGACATCATTGTCACTCATGGACTTCATCTCATCTTTCATGGCATTTACCCATTTAAGAGAATCATTATTATTTATGGCCTGTGAAAAGGTTAATGGGTCATTCTTGATTCCAATATCAAACTCTGATTCTTGGAGATATACTATATAGTCATCAGGAATAGCAGACCTTCGAACCTTCTGAGGTCTTCCTTGAATTTTAAGTTGAGAAACATTCATAGTATTATCAGTGGTAACTACATCATGGAGTGATACATATTCAATAGTTTGTTATTCCATAGGATCATTTTCAATAGTTACCTGTGGGACAACATCATCATGAAGAATATATACATCTTCTATTGTTTGTTGTTCTACTAGATCATTATGAACAGTCACCTGTGGAACAACAATGTTATCACGATGTACATAAGTTGGTAAAGAAATTTGATGTTCTTCAAATACCACATTACGTGATTTCTCACTCCCACTAATGTTACCATCCTCTAAGAATCTAGCAATTCGAGTTTTCATAATTCTGGTACTGTGTGTTGGTGCGTAAAACCTGTAACCCTTTGACCACTGACAATAACCAATAAAGTAACAACTTATGGTTTTAGGGTCAAGTTTTCTTTCATGTGGATTGTACAATCTAGCTTCAGCAGGACAGCTCCATACATGTAAATGCCCTAAACTAGGTTTCCTACCATTCCATAACTTGTAAGGAGTTTTAGGAACTGACTTACTAGGAACCCGGTTTAAGATATACACAACTGTTTTTAATGCTTCGCTCCACAAGAATTCAGGCAATGATGAGTTGTTCATCATGCTACGTACCATATCTGTGATGGTACTATTGCGTCTTTCTGCAATCCCATTTTGTTCAGGTGTACTAGGAGTTGTGTATTCGGAGGTTATACCCTTCAACTTAAGAAATTAGGCAAATGGTCCTTCACTTTGCCCTACATCAGTATGTCTACCATAATAGTCACCCCCTCTATCAGATCTCATAGTTTTAATATTTCTGTCTAACTTATTTTCGACTTCAGCACAGAACATTTCAAAAGCATTTAAAGCATCAAATTTTTCTTTTAATAAGTAGACATAACAATATCGTGAGTAATCATCAATGAAGGTGATGAAATATTTTTCACTAGTTATACAAGGATCAAAGTGGCCACAAATGTCAGTATGTATCAATTCCAGAAGTGAATTGGTCCTTTTGACAGCAACTTTATTTGTCTTAGATTGTTTACCTTTGATGCAATCTATACAAGTGGTGAAATCAGTGAAGTCTAGATTTGATAATATTTGATGCTTCACTAACCTCTTTATTCTAGGTCTAGAAATATGACCTAAACGTCTATACCATAGGGATGAGGAATCATCATTATTGGATTTACGTTTTGATCCAACATTCACATGCAGTGCAAGAATAGATTTAAAAAAATTAGAATCCAAATTAAGTTTATAAAGACTATCACATAAATATCCAGTGCAAACTAGATTGGTGTCTTTAAAAACGTTTACAACCTTATCACCAAAATTAAACTTAAAACCTTCACAATCAAGTCTCGATAATGAAACTAAATTTATAGAAATAGAAGAAACATAAAGAGTATCCATAAGGTCCAACTGGAATCCGGTGTCCAAAATGAGTCTAAGTGCCGATGGATCGAACTTCAGACTCTTGTCGGTTTCTCATGTAGACGACACTCTCACTTTGATTTGGTTTCCGGGTTGTAAGAAAGCCCTGCATAGAATTAGAAATATGAATAGTTGCTCCTGAATCAATCCACCAAGTATTACAAGGAACATCAACAAGATTGGTTTGAAAACATACTAGGATAGAATCATTACCCTTCTTTTCGAACCAAGTCTTGCGTTTCTGACTGTCTTTCTGAAGGTGTCCTACTTTCTTATAGAAGAAACACTTCAACTTGTCAGTTTTCTTTTCCTTGTCATCAGACTTTGGATTGGAGGCTTTCTTTGATGCATTGTTCTTTTTAAAATTTCCTCTCTTCCTTTTATTCTGGTTGGATACAAAATTGACCTCCTGGCCTCCCTCGTCATTCAATTTCCTTTCCTCTTGGACGCACATACTCTGAAGTTCATTCAGAGTCCACTTATCTTTATTTGTATTGTAGTGGATCTTGAATGCTCCAAAACGAGGAGGCAGTGAAGTCAGAATGATTTGGACAAGGCAACCTTCATTCATTATCAATTCGAGGGGTTTTAGTTGTGCACAGATACTTGCCATTTCAGAGATATGGTCCCCTATCCCATTAGTACCAGTATACTTTATTGTTACTAGTTTGATCATCAAAGTCCCAGCCAAAGATTTATCAGCAGTAGCAAAACGGTTCTCTACATTGATTAGGTATTTCTTTGCATTTTCAGAAAGTGGTATAGAGCTTTTGATAGTCTTGCTAATCGTCTTCTTGATATATAAAAGACAAAGATGGTTGGAACGCTCCCATCAATTATGTAATGTAACCTCATCATCAGCGCTCTCATCAGTGAGAGCAGTAGGTTTCTCATTACGCAAGGCATAATCATGATCCATGGCAGTAAGGTAATAAATAAGTTCTTCATGCCAGTCATTAAAGTTTGATCCATTCAGAAGTGACACGTTATTCGAAATAGAGATAGGTGTTGAACCTATGAATAAGAATAAATAATACATGTATATCAATCATCATGCTTTGAGTTTCAGTAATAGAATATTAAAATTCTAGAAAAGCAACCTATTGCATCATTACAATCTATCCTGTGGGATCAAGGTGGTAACATGCTAATGGTTCACTTTACATTAGATGGAAGACATCATTAGGGTAAAATATTTAAGTCGTCAAAATGATCAAATAAGATGTATACCTGTGGATATTCCCATCCCATTTAACTATTAAACTATCATATATAGATCAACGTAGTCAATCAAGAATGTATACCTGCGGATATTCTCATTCTATCTTGACCGTTACATAACGATCATCATAAGACCCTAAAGTTTAAATTTAAATTGAATGTGTGATACGATTATGTTTAAGGCCAACATATATAATTATTGTGATCAAGAAAAATGTGTACCTATGGATA
>NW_024868507.1:0-95863 GCF_013358625.1 Macadamia integrifolia
TCCATTAATGTTTTGTTTTTGAATCAGATCTGTGATTTTATAGAGATATGTAATTGATTAGAATGCATTATTATGAGTTGCAATGGACCAAGGATTGAGCTGAGATCTTGTAGAGATATTAATTGGTTTGAACATTGGATATGGGTAATGATATGAAGATCTAAATAGTTTCAATCATGATCACAACTGAATTAACTACTTTGCCTTTTGTTTTATGCTTGTTAACTTACCATTTCTGTTAATGTCTCTTGTAAGGTTGTGGATTTTGGATTAGTGGATCGTGGGTTAGTGGGTATGTATATATACATATGATGGGAGAATTATAAATGTATATGAAAGTAAGCGGAATGTGGAATAATTTTTCTTTGAATTTTGGATTTTTTTCCCTTCTTCCAGCTGTTGTTTTTAACATTGGATGTAAAGATTGGATTATGTTCTCATATGAAATTTATTGATTCAAGTAACGCTCTCTTCTTTTACTTCTTCAATTCTTCTAGTTTCATATTCAAAACTTACAGAGATACTGGGATCCTTCTTCAACAATTTTAAAAGTTAAATTATTATAAAATTGATCTGTTTCTCTGTCTCTTGGTGTGGCGTGTGCGTGCGTGTTTTGTAAATTTGACTCTCAAACTCGTGAAGCATCAATGAAATTGAATGTAGTAGAAAGATATACTGGTTTGAAGTACAGTAAGAAAAAGACCAACGCAACCAGCCCAAGTAGTCTCGCTCTTGGGAGGACAGTTGTAGCCTAAAAAATCCTGACCAACTAGCCTCAAAAGTCGTAATTTTCCACCAAAAAACCTTGAATCCTTCTACAATTTCAATATCGGGGGCTTGGCTTGTTAAGGTTTAGCCTATAAATAAGGATTACCTGTAAGCTTGTAAAAAACAATTGAAATGAATGAAAACGTTGTTGCTTGCTTGTAACCATGGTTTGAGAATGACTGAGATCGATTGAGAGAGTTGAGAGTGAGAGTCCTAGGCTGAGAGAGCCACCCATATCCCCCTTCCTATCCATTGACTCTCCCTCTTTTCCCTTTCTTATTTCTTATTTTTCTTGAGTGCTATTCAGCTTATCTTAATCCTGGTAGAAGACCAACTGAAGTCCCAATCCATCTATTGTTGTACTTTTGTTCTAAGGCTGCAAACGCTGCTTATGACCTTTGCTGTGTTGAGGTTTATTAAGGCAGCAAACTATAACCGAAGTTTTCCTGCTAAAGGGCGCTCTGAAACTTATATTTTGGGAGTCTAACAACTCAAATATGTGACATGTCGGCAAAGGGAAGCTAACTTAGTCTACTGTATTCTTTTATGCGGGTTTAACACTAGTATTGTGGGATATTTTTAACTTATTTAGCGGTTGATTATATTTTGTCTGGGGTTATAAGTTGAGTTTGAATCCTATAATCAAACCTACTGTTGTTACCCTTTGAATATTGTTAAGGATCCTGTCTGGCATTAAGTCCTTTGTGACATGGTCATACATTAACTTGGTATTAGAGCTATGGCTGAGAAGGAACCTCCAACCATCCCCACTTAGTTCCACTGATGCACTTTCTCTAGCTATAACAGTTAACAAAAAAGCTAGAAACTATGAAAAGGGAGTTCAAAGAATTTATCGGACAAATAAGAGGGCAGCAACCTATGCCATATAAAAATATTCGAAGTTAACTTATACTGCTATTTTTTTTGTATGTGGGTTTAACACTATTATTGTGGGATATTTTAACACATTTCAGGGGCTGATTATATGTTGTCTAAGGTTTTAAGTTGAGTTTATATCCTACAATCAAACCTACTGTTGTTACCCTTTGAATATTATTTAGGATCCTGCCTGAAATTAAGTCCCCTGCGACTTGCTATGACATTAACTTGTATCAGATCTATGGCTGAGAAGGAAAGCTCCAACCATCCCCACTTACCTCTTTCAAATCCTACTGATGCATTTGCTCTAATTGTACAACAATTAACTAAAAAGCTCGCAACTACGGAACGGGAGTTCAAAAAGTTTACTAGATAGACAAAAGGGTAGCAACCTATGATAAATAATACCCCTCGACCTCCTCTTCAGCCAGCTCGAAGGATTGAGCATGGGAAACCACTCATGAAGATGATGATAATGAAGATCATCATTATGGCAACCCATGACACCATGTTAGTAATCACAAAGTGAAATTCGAACTCAAGGAGTACAATGGAAAGCATGGTCTAATCATCTTCCACGATTGGTTGAATGCTTTAGATGACTATTTTGGGTGGTTCAGTTTAACCAAAGAATAGAATATGCAACTCGTATGAAGCTAACTGGAGGAGCCAAAGATTGGTGGCATATACACAAGGGAAGGTTGACACGTCGTTGTATGGGACCTACTATATGGGAGGAGATAAAGGGGTTCCTAAAAGAGAAGTATCTGCCCCCTCAATGATTGCATGACCAGCTCAACTTCAAATGCCAAGGTACTATAACCGGTGAAGAATACATGGACAAATTTGATAACTTACTCTCCCATATTGGCACTGATGAGGAAGGCGAGTAACATCTATCCAGGTTAAGTCTACAAGTTGAATGATTGGTTCAAAAAAGGAATAGATCTCTAAGACTAACTTAAAGCAGTGCCTTTGCATATAATAATCAATCCGGTGATGGTAAGAAACCTTTTACCCCTAATCAACTTAGTGTACCCCCTACCCAAGCTCTACAAATTACACAAGATTACGGTAAGACCCCTATGATTAATAGGGAAGGGAATGGAACCAAGTGTTACCATTGCAGCAGGCATGGCCATTTTTTCAAATTATGTCCGTAACGTGGAAGCAAAATTAGTGATTTCAGCTATTGAATCCAAACGGGAGATGCTTGTTTGTGAGCCCCAATTGGATCTGGGTAATTAATACCACCCTGAGGGAGAGGAAGTGGATGATACCCTAGATGAAGAATATGAGGAAGATATCCATGAAGTGAACGTCATGACAAGATTCCTACTCGCTGAAGCAAAATGGGAAGATTGGCGTCACCATTGTATCTTCTACACCTTAATGGCTAGCGAACCATCTACAACATAAATGATTGTGGATAACAGGAGTTATATAAACGTGGTATCTCAAGTATTCGTCATTGATGGGCAACTAAAACTTGAACCACATCCTCAACCTTATAAGTTATCTTTACCTAATAATGATACATTGGAGGTTAATCAATCCAGACAAGACGTCACCCGGACTATGGCCAAGCGGTTGGACCGCAACCACGCCTTTAAGCCTAGCGCCTACCTTCTATTGGGCATTTGGCAAGGGTAGGTCAGCGACACTTGGTGTGATACCCTACTTTCTAAACTCGGTCTAATTTCTGGTTGGTTCGGTTTGGTGTTGCAGGACCTGAACCTGAGCGAGCTGATTCGAATACCTTATGGAAAATGATGGCAATAGTGACTCTAAACTCAGGTTGGCCAAATGAGTTGGAGTCAGTACCTAGTGAAGTCTGTGTACCCAAGCCATGCACTTGTACATATCACGAGGTCATATACGCATAATAAAGGTACGTAACCATATTTTATACCAGGTACGCATGTTGATCGATTACCAAGAGTAAAATAAGTGTCGGGGTCGATCCCCATTGAAAGTTTCAATGTTTCGGCTAAGTTTTGACCTACTGGTGGGTGGTCATAGATGGGTCGAACCCACCAGTGTGACATACTACTCTCTGGTCATTAGAAATTTTGACCCCACAATAAATAACATTTATTAGCTTTCTTTCACCTCATTTATTGTTTTACACGGTGGGTGAGAAAAGTAAAGAAGAGAGAGAAAAAAAAGAAAGAGGAGAGAGGAAGAAAGAAGAAAATGGGGAAGAAGATGGTTGTCGCGCGTCATCGAGGTTGAATCTTTCGATTGTGACTCTAGATTAACGATCATCACCTTGAGATCTACGATTTGAGGTGAGTAAAGTCTATAGTTCTTAAACCCTTATGAAACCCTAAGTGAATCCTACGATTTGGGTAAGAATCTTTTAGATCTTGTTCATCTCACTTGGGATGATGAATCTAAGGTTCAATAAAGGTTCTATGTGTTGTTTATGAAGGTTTTTGAGGAAGACTTGCAAGATTTGAAAACCATTTGTTGATCTCTTGAGTTAAAGAGAAGATTTGGGGTTTTGAGGTGTTCTTGAGCAAAGAGGTGAGATCCAAGCTTAAGACTTTAGATCGACCGTAGATCTAAGTTGGAATCATGATTTGGAGCCTTAGATTTGTGAAAAAGTGGTCGCATCGACCCGTGGGGGGTTTCCCCAAGGTGAAATGAAGAATGAGAGAGAATAGCAAAATCCCTAGTCCTGATTGGTGGGTGCCTAGGAATGATTGGAACCACGAATCCAGCGCCCGCCTATCCAAGGTAGGCTATTGGCTTGATTGGCGAGCAAGACAGGTGGGTGACCTGGGCCATCGCTCCTGGCTTGCCGGTCCAAGAAGAGCTACTGGCTCGATAGGTGAGCAAGACCAATGGGTGACCTAGCCCACCAGTCTAGTCAGGGTCCCTGGGTCGAGCAACAAGCAAGGACTGGTGGGTGCCTTACCCGCCAGTCAGTGTTATCAATTCGGCCGAACCGAATTTTTTCAAATTTTATCAAAAATTCTGACCGAATCCGAATTAAAAATAAAATTCGGTAAAATTCTTGATTTTTTCAAAAGTGAATATAAAACGTGAATAATTCGAACCGAATCCGAATTAAACCGAATTATTCGGTCCACTTAAACAGTATTTAAAAAAAAAAAAACCCAATAAGATTTTTTATCGCTTTTTTGACCGAATCCTTAAATTAATCAATCGAATTATTCCGAATAATTCTCCGCCCGAATAATTCCCGAATCCGAATTTGCTAACTATGCTGCCAGTTGACCCACCAATCTAACTTTTTGGGTCCCGTTTGGGCCCAAATTCGTCAGGTGACCTTCTCTTGTGATTTTAAACACATTGGAATCATCATACTTCTCTGCTTATGACCCTAAAGTAGAGGTATATTAAACCCAACTCTTTTTATGATAGGTTGTACTAGAACTCGCGTCATCGCACGTAGGATCTTCCTCGTACCAAGGGTGATCATTGCACACAACTAGGTAAGTGGGAAGGGGACATTGCATCATGTCATTCTGGTTGTAGACTAGTCATGTCATCATATTATTATTGTGTAGACTAGTCATCCACGAGTGCCATTGCATGCATTGTTGTGTTCATTATGAAATTCAAATATAGATTAACATGTTGATATATTTAATTGTTAAATGCCTACTCTGACTTTGTAATTTGAGATGGATGACTTTAAACTATTGAATATGATGCTTGTTGCACTAGATGCCATAGTTGGCTTAGACATGAATGCATTGGTGGCCTGTGGAATGGGATGCAGTGGCACTATGTAGTCGTACTATCTCACATAGGAGCATGTGGTTAGGAATGACATATCCCTGTGCTACAGCCCTTCCCACCAGGGGTGTAGGTGTTGGGTATATCACTAGGGGAAAGCTTGAGATTGTGAACCAACGGTGGCAGTTAGAAGTACGGTCGGTTAATCATTAGGACTGTCGACAACTTTGATGATATAACAAGAGGGCCAATTGTACTACTTTTAATTTATTGTCGCGTGGGTTAGCAATTTACTTTTTCGGTACCAACGGCTGGCCTTTTTTGACAACCCTATGGGCGTATCACGGGATGGGGTTCGCGACTCGTAGCCAGAGCATACGCGCATTGTGGTTGCGAGTAACAAATGACCTATGATTTAGAATTGTTGTCTAGGTGGACTAAGACAATAAAATGAACTACACGTATATAGGTTAATTTGTATTGCGCATACTTGTGTGGTCTTTCTTTTCACTTACTGGGCTAGTGAGCTCATCCCACGTGTACACCATTTTTAGTTGATCTTGTAAGTTATCTGGCAGAAGAATTAGAGCCTGGATCCACCGTGGAATTTCCAGTCGAGGACTAGTGGGTCCCTAAAGATCTTGGCTATAGGGGCAGAGTGCCCTTACGATAGCTATGTTGCGGGTCAGTAACATTGAAACCATACTGGGACTCTTTTTAATTATTTTGAAATGTTACCCCCTTTTGTACTTTAGATGTTTAAATTGTATTTATTGTGTATATATTACGCCTGCGGGCCCACATGTAAAGGTATTATGTAATACAATTTGGGTATCAAGAGTATTGATGTATTTACAAGTACATACATGTAAGGTTTCTGCTGATATACAGAATCTTCTTGGTTTAAAGTGTGTGTATGTTGTGTTGTGATTACTGTATCAGATGATCTTGGCAGGTTTTGAGTTAATAGGTGTTAATTTGGTCACTAGTTCGATTTTGTATGGAATGTGGTGTGACACTTGGTGTCCATGAGATCCTTCGACGGAACACACTTTCTAAGAAGAGACGTATTGTCACACCCCACTCGCATAGAACCGAGCCAGTGACCGAGTTAACTTCAGTTAACTCACAAACCTACCAGGATCAACAATGCAGTAACTGCAATATAGCATACATCTACTAAACTAAGATAAGACATGTATTTTCAGTGGAAGACCTGTTCATAATAATACCTATAATTGTTTCCCAAATACTTGATATCCAAATCGAGTCATGAAACTTATATACATTTGGGTCTGAAGGCATGATATATACACAAAATATAACAATTTAAGCATCGAGTAGTCAAAAGGGAGTACATCAAAAGAATAAAAAAAAGAATCACTCAGGAGTCACTACTGCCATGCAGTACAATCCTAGCACGTGCAATTAGCACCGTGCTCGAACTCATCAGGGACACTAGTCCTCAGAGGGAAACTCCACAGTGGGACCCGGCTCCTGATCTTTAGGCGGGTAACTTACAAAATCAACTAAAAAGAGTTGTGCACATGGGATGAGTTCACTAGCCTAGTAAGTGGAAAGGAAGACCACACAAGTAGTCACAATACAAATACAAATATATGTATGCAATTCATTTTAATCCTATTAGCCTAACAACATTACTAGGTCATAGTCTATGTGCTACTCACAACCACAGTACGCGTATGCCCCTGGTACGAGCTGCTAACCCCATCCCGTGATATACCCATAGGGTTGTCAGAGAAGGCCCACCGTTGATACCAAAATTTAAAATGCAAGCCGACTCCTGATAAATTTAAATGATAAAAAGTAAATGGGTGACTCCACCCAAAATAAAAGCAATACGATTGGCCCTCTGAATATACCACCGGGGTTACTGACTGTCCTAGTGATCAGCCGTGCGTATTTCTAACCGCTGCAGGAGTTAGATAGCTACAACTCGATGCTTCTCCCCTAATGGTCCCCCAACACGTAAACCCCTGTTGGGAAGGGTCGTAGCACAAAGGGATAAATCAAATCCTAGCCCATGCCTCTATATGAGCATAGTACGATTACACGATGGCACCGCGTTCCATTCCATGAGCCACCATGCACTCGTTTTCAAGCCATTTACGACATCTAATCTAGCATGCATATTATGTCCAAATGAAATTCCTCCAGCACATACATCAAGACATAAAGATTATTCATCATAAAGCAAAGCATAGCATGTTATGTAAATGCACATATAATGCGTGATATGGCATATGTGATGACTAGTCTACACACAAGTGATATGATGACATGACTAAATTAACACATGTAAAGTGATACATAAATATTTCAAAATTAAATCAAAGTCCACTCCCCACTTACTTGTATAAGTATACGATGCTTGCACATAGTACGTAGGAGATCCGATGTGTGGGTACACGTATAATGATGTAACCTGTCATAAACATAATGGTTTATCATTTCACTATTTTGGGATCAAAATCATTATGTTTGTACACTAAAATCAGGTTTATAATCATATATGGGGGTTTCCCATCAAATTTGGACCCATTTAGGTATTTTGGAAAGACGGGTGGGCATGAGTCAAAGACAAGAGGGCCTTGGAGCCCATCAGTCTTATATCCGTTGGTTACACCAGAGACTCAGAAATTGAGTTCAGGGACCTTAGGTGGGCCAGAGACTCAAATACAGGTGGGTTTGGAACACCCCCCAATCTTAAAATGAAATTCTTCTATCATCTTCCCCATCTTCTCTCTGGCTTGGAGAACTTATTTGGGGTCAATCCGGCTACTCAAATCACTCATCTAAAGTCCAATCATGTATCCTCAAAATAGATCTAAGATCAAATCAAAAGAAAAAGGGAGATTCTTACCTCTTTCTCACGAACACCTATGAAACCCCAAATTTCACTTCTTTAGCTCAAGAACTCTCAAAACTTTAGATCTTCACCAAGGTTTGATTATCCAAGTAGGATTAGCAAGATCCAAATGGGTTCTTTTCCAAAAAACAAAAAGAGAGTTTAAGAAAGGGGTTTTCCTAAGAATCCTTGGAATATATACAATACCTACCACCAATCGAAGATCCCGGCAAGCTGATCATTAATCCGAGCTCAAAATACTAAGATTGTTTGAGATTTTAAAATGTAACCGCAAGAGTATGGATCAGAATAGCTATGGGTTGAACACAGGGAGAGCAACCACTTTATTTTTTTGCTTCTTTTAATAATGCAAAAGTGAACCAATTAATAATGGTTGTGATCTAATTCTAACTATCATCCTAAACATATGTATCTAAAATAACGTCCTAACCATTCGTTATCTAAGAATTTAAATACACAAGCCACGTAATTAAAATTAAATAAATAAATAACTGAAAATAAACACCCCATGCAATTAAAAAAAAAACAATGAAGGAAAAAAATATTGAAATAAGAATAAAGTAAAAAAAAAAGGGAGAATAAAGCCAGAGAGAGGCTCACAAGTAGGTTTCTCTACTCAGTCCGAGAGATGCATCGTAATATGAGATTCCCTACTTGACCAGAGAGTAACTCTTACAAGGGTTACTCTATTTGGCTTTAGGGAAAGAGACAATTAAAATAAAAACAATAAAATGATAGTTCTATGGCTTGGAGTGGCAAATCCAACACATACACTAGCCATGAATGTTGGGGGAAAGGAAAAACAACGATGTAATGATTGAAATTAAAATCCTAAATTAAGAAAGAAAAGATAGTCAGAAGAAGGAATGAGAGGGGAGAGAGAAGACTATTAAAGAAGCCTCCTTACTTGAATTTCAATCCTTGAACTTGAAAGCTTGGGTGATTTGAGATACTACCAGTACTAAAAACCAGATCTGGAATAAACCAAATCTGAAATTTCTAGTATTAGAGAAAACAAATCTTGAAACAAAAAAAAAACTGAACTTAAAAAAAGAGATGTTCCACGGCTTGGGTTCTTGTCACCTAGAACTAAGCCTAAAACTAGAACTTGAACTTGAAAATTACAACTTCAATTGCTTAAACAATAAAAATAAAAGACTGAATCAAAAACAAAAGTGCTTGCATTAATTGAATAAAAAGAACTTAAAGTGTTTAAAGCATAAACCTAGAACTAGAGTTAGAGAAAGAGAAAACTAGAGAAAGAGATAGAGCAACTAAAAAAAAAAAAACCTTAGAAGAAGAATGAAGTGCCTCCTCTTGTGTTAATTCTATTATATAGAGAATGGGGGAGGGAAGCTAACGATTTTACTTCTAAAAAAAAAAGATTTTTTATGAGGTAGAGGAGAGAGAAGAGAGAAAACGTGTGGAGAGAGATCCCTCATAATGAGATCTCCCATGATTTTTCTTGCTTTTTTTTTCAAAAAAAAAAATTTCTCTCTCTTCTTGCGCAAGAAACACCCCTTGGCCGATTTTTCTTGCTTGGATTTGGACAATATTCTATTTTAATGGAAAATTTCATCCATGCCCTTGTCTTTTTTTTTTCTTCTTTCCTATTTTTTTTCTCTCTCTTCTTCAAACTTGCGTTCAACCATCTTGGGCGAGCTTCTTTAAGTGATGAGTAGGGGAGAGAAAATCTTCTAAAAAAAACCTCAATAAAATGGCAGCTAAGAGGTTCGAACTTGATCCTCTTAATAAGTAATGGATTTTACACACCACAACTCACCAACTACGTTAGGTAGTTGTTGTTACCAAAAACGAATCTTCAATCACTTAAGGGTGTGGTCCATCGATCCTTGTTGGCATTTATAATATTTCTCATACCCTTGGGATAACTGTAGATGGGCTGGTTTTGTATCTCGGTTTAGTTCTGATCCATTATTCTTTTTTCTGGTCCAAAAAGAATAATCACTTATACGGTTGACCAAACGAATGTGTACTTTTAATTGAACACGTCTATCTTGCTCAGAATTTCATCTTCTTCATAACCATGAAAAGAAATAGGATCTCTTTATACATAAAATTGGAGATATATCATCCGATAGTCCTTAAGGTCTTGAAAATATAAAACCTGCAAAAAGAGAGTAAAATCCAAGGTAGCTTCATTCTAAATATGTAAAATGCATATTTTACTACCTTAGATTTCACACATAAATGTGCTAATCAGAATTCCCCCACACTTAGAATTTGCTAGTCCTCGAGCAAAACAAAAAGAAAAATAATAAAAACAAAAAACCTAACTCACTTTCGTAGGAATCACGGTTGCACTTAGCATGTGCAACAAGCCTTTAAACCCCTAGGTCACCCCTAGTGGATGAGTTGTGTCTCATGGGTGTTTACAGTGAATATACATCCAAAATTCAGAATAAACAAATCCCAACCTTGGCGAAAGGTAAGGGTCATCTCGATCTGGAGCAAAGATAATTCCTCTTACAAAGGACCCCCACACTTGAACTTTTATTACCCTTTATCAATTCCAAGCACTAGCATATTTCTTAATTTGGAACTCACCTTGTCTCTTCCAAAAATTCCTTAGCTTAAGGCAAAACCACTTGTGAAGAAATAAGGAACCAATGATTGAGACGTTGGAGTGTTTTTTACTAAACATGTTACCAAGCATTAATGACATTTGCATTTTTTTTCCTTTTTTTTTGCTTATAAACTCTATTCTACTCCACGACTTTTGGCCTGAATGACATGGTGGAGCAAACACAATACTCCCAAGTTACTATGTTGCTTCGTTTTTTGCATATGCCCACAAAGACAATTATGCTAAAGTTCTTTTAGAAGTTTCCTCCCTAGGAATTTCGATCAAGCCACCATGCTTCCTAAGGTGCAATGCCCTATCTAGTTCCAAGAGAATCAACTCTTATTCTTCTTTATACCACATTTCACACTTCATTTAAAATTGTGCATTTTTCAACTCATACTAAATTAAAAAGAAGATCTCAATTCCAAATAAAAAATACAAGGATCCCACAGACTTACATATGGTCCAACACCATAAAATAAGGGTCTCCTATTTTTCAAAAGAAAAGACACAGGCTTGTTTCTTTCTTCTCAATAGGATTTTTATACGTTCAAAATGGGTACCTTAATCAAAACTTTTATTTTTATACATCAAGCAACCAAATGGTATGATCATTAGTCAAAAGCCAAAGTAGGACTTCATCCTTAGCAAGCTTAAAAACAAAAAGAAAAACAAACAAAACAAGGTGAAAAAAGCAAAAACTGATTTCCCTCCCCCCACACTTAAGTCATGTAATGTCCTCAATGCATAGAAATAATTAAAAGTGAAGACAATGCAAGGGGGTCATACCTGATTAAAAGTTAATCATCAGTGTAAAGAGGTTCATGGAGATCCATGACCTCTTCACTACTAGTATTAGGAAACTCGAGGAAAGGTTTCAAATGCTAACCATTAACCTTTGAAATTACCCCTGTTCCTGGATTCAAAATCTTCACAGCCCCATGGGGATATACATTATGGACAATAAACGGGCCATCCCATCAGGATCTAAGTTTACCTAGAAAAAGATGCAATCGAGAGTTGTACAATAAGACCTTATCACCAATTGCAAAAGATTTGCGCAGAATGTGCTTATTATGGAAAGCTTTGGTCTTTTCCTTGTAAATCTTAGAACTTTCATAGGCATCATTCTTAAGTTCCTCCAACTCAGATAGTTGGAGCCTACGATGAATTCCCTCATCAGACAAATCAAAGTTGAGCTTCTTGATGGCCCAAAAGACCTTATGCTCCAACTCAACTGGTAAGTGACAAGCTTTTCCATACACCAAACGATAAGGAGACTGACCAAGGTCGATCTTGAATGCAGTTCGATGGGTCCACAAGGCATCAATGAGCCTAAGGGACCAATCATTACAGTTGGGATTAATAGTTTTCTCTAAGATTTTTTTGATCTACCTATTAGACACCTTCACTTCGCCACTAGTTTAGGGGTGATAAGGGGTAGATAACTTATGGGTGATCCCGTACTTTTTCATTAAGGCCTCAAAAGGTCGATTATGAAAATAAGTACCCCTATCACTAATTATTGCACATGGTGCACCAAAGCGGGAAAAAATGTTCTCTTTGAGAAATTGGACAACCACTTTGTGATCATTAGATTTACAAAGTTTGGCCTCTATCCATTTAGAAATGTAATCAACAGCCAAAAGTATGTACAAATTTTTAAATAAATTAGGGAATGGTCCCATGAAATCAATGCTCCATACATCAAAGATCTCAACTACCAAAATAGGATTGAGGAGTATCATGTTCCTCTTATGGTACGGCCAAAAGACTGACAGCCGGGATAAGCCTTGCAAAAATCAAAAGCATCTCTAAAAAGAGTGGGCCAATAAAATTCGCATTAGAGAATCTTTACGACAGTCTTCTTAGGTCCAAAGTGTCTACCACATACATGATCATGGCAAAAAGAGAGAATGGAATATTACTCATGATCAGGAACACATTGTCGGATAATTTGATCTGGACATATCTTAAACAAATAAGGATCATCCCAGAAAAGTACTTACCTTGAGAATAAAACCTATACTTATCTTGGGTGGACTAGTGATCCGGAGTCACGCCTGAAACTAAGAAGTTGACAATGTCAGCAAACCATGGTTCACTGGATAGTACAAATAACTGTTCATCGAAAAAGTTCTCGTTCACTGGAGAATCGACAGTCAAGGAATTGAGAAGCCGAGATAAATGGTCTGTAACTAGGTTTTCAACTCTTTCTTATCCCTAATTTCTAAATCAAACTCTTACAAGAGTAAAACCCACCTAATGGGACGGGCTTTGGCATCCTTCTTCTGAACTAGGCATCTAAGAGCGGAATGATCAGTATACACCACCACATGTGAACCAACTTGTTGGGAAATATGTCCACACTCCTTGCTATGTTTTGGTGTTAACAAACAAACATACATCTTTAACTTGGTTTGATATAATGTGATTAGCTTAAAGAAAGTGTAATTAGCTTGAAGAAACACTTAGAAGGTTGAATCAAGACATAAACTTTAAAGACATGGAATTGCAAACAAGAAAAAAAGAAGATAAAGTGCCAAAGAGTGGAAGGTTCAAGTGAAGAAGAAGACCACTAGGATAGATTGGTCATTTTTAATGTAATTTGTAACTTCCACATATATATATATATATATATATATGCACACACCACATGCATGTGCATTGCATCATACTAGAATGAATATAGAGCATACCTTGACCAAGTATGGAAAGTCTCTAAGTGGTGAGGAACATATTAGGAAAAATGTGTTCTAGTGAAATTCTGTGAAAACCACATTAACCTGATTCAAGGGTATTTTAGGAAATCTTAAAATTAGAATCAAAAGATGAAACCTTCATAGAAGTTGTAAGAAATTGAGTTTTGATTCCAACACAACTAATCTTAGATCAATCTGAGGTCAGACCGAAAATTCATGGTCAAAACACTGATGACTGGTCAGTATGACAGCATTCTGTCAAAACAGAGTGTCATGTTGGCAGTCGACCGGCTGGAAGCCCCGATTGACCGAAACTATCCGAGACCATAGCCGATCGACCGGTAAAAAGTCTCGATCGACTGGTGACTGCCTAGAAGTGCCCCAATGTCTATAGTTTGCCTCAACGACTTTTGGCGGTCGATCAGCTACCGATGGCGGTCGACCGATGATCCCAGAATACGTCCATTAGAGCCTGATTTCTTGCCTAAAATCTTCACTAAGTTCACCTATAAATACCCAAACCGCTCTTAATTAAATAATCATTAAAAAAGAGCTTTAAGAGCATTATTACAAGCATTCAAGAGTTATTAAGATTAGTATATTCTATTTGAGTTGTTCGATTACACCAATCCCAACAAAAGGCTCAAGTCTCAATCAAAGTCCTCCACTCTCTTCTATGCAAGTCAAAGCCATAAGAGAGAACTTTACAAAAGGTGCATCATTCATCTCTTATTCTCATCATTTGTACCACACTTGAGGTATTCCTCCTATTCCACTATTTCCTATTTATTTATGTTTTTTATAATTCTAGACTGTACTTAGGATTATAAGGATTCTCTTATCCTAAAAAGAGAAAGGTGTCTCTCTACCTCCAAAAGAGATTGTAAAGGCGTCTCTTTGCCTGTAAAGGGGATTTGTAAGGATACTCTTATCCGTGAAAAAGATTGTAAAGGTTTTCTTCCCTACCTACCGTACTGAAAGGGAGAACTAGTGGAATACCTTACAAGAGGATTCTTGTAGGGAGTGGACTAGACTCGGATTGAGTCGAACCACTATAAATCTTGTGTTTTGTGGTTGTACTTGTTTTATTTACTTCGCATTATTTTAACTTGCAGTCACACTTGTGACCTATTCATCGAAAAGAGTTAAATTTCACAAGTATAACCTATTCACCCCCCTCTAGGTTATTTCAATTGATATCAGAGTGGGAGCTCAATTTATTTAAGACTATATCGTCTTAAAGGTGAATCAAAGACTATGGTCACATTCCAAGGACCACGAGAAGGCATGAACGCCTCGAGACCCCCTTACTTTAATGGAGAGAACTTTTCCTTTTGGAAGTACAGATTCAAAACCTTTGTGTGTGGTCACAACATTCTTGTATGGAGAGCCATAAAGAATGGACCATACACCATCACCAAAATACTTGATGGAAAGACAGTATCGAAGGATGAAGGGGAATGGACGACTGAAGACATCACTCTCATCCAGTACAACTTCCGCGTAATCACGTTCCTTCAATGTGCCCTCAATGAACAAGAGTTCAACCGAGTCATAGCATACGACACAGCTAAAGAGATTTGGGATATGCTTCTTGTCACATATGAAGGTACAGCAGAGGTAAAAGAAAGAAATGTAGACTAACTCGTTTCTGATTACGAATCCTTCTTTATGAAAGAAAATGAGTCAATAACTTCTATGTTTATAAGATTTACTGATATTGTGAACAATCTCAAAGGTTTAGGCAAGACTTATACTAACGCTGAAAAAAGTCAGGAAAATCTTAAGAGCCTTACCTGTAACTTGGAGACCCAAGAAAACAGCAATAGAAGAAGCCAAAGACTTGACAAAAATCTCCTTGGACTACTTGCTTGGATCTCTACAAACTCATGAAGTAGAGTTGAATGCTGACAAACCAAATCCTGAGAACAAAAGGAGAACCATAGCTCTAAAATCAACTCAAACTATTAAAGAAGTAAGCGATGATGAAGAAGATGAAGAATTTGACATGGAAAAAGAAATTTCACTCATCACGAGGAAATTCAACAAGTTCCTCAAAAAGAAAGGAAGATTTCAACACAAGAACAAATCCTACAGTGACAAATCTTATGGGGAAAAAGGTAAATAAAAAATTAAACCCAAGGAAATCTCTTCTAAAGATATAGTCTATTTTGAGTGCAAAAAGCCTAGACACTTCAGAACCAAATGCCCAAATAAGTCAAAGAAGAAGGCTTATGCAACCACATAGGACTCAAGTGATAAAGAAGAGAAAAGTGAATTTGGAGAAGAAGTCACCAACCTCGCCTTGATGGCCATCGGAGATAAAGAACAAGAGGTATGTCAAACTCGACCTGAACTTTTAGTAAGGGACTCTAATGAGGAGTTTCAAGAAGCCTTCGAGGCCTTATATGAAGAAAGTATCAAATTAGAGTCTGATAAAAATAAACTTGAGAAAGAGGTTGACACACTAAATAAGAGAGTGGAGGCACTAACCTCAAAGGTAAGTGAACTAGAGGAAGAAAACTTCAAGTTGAACTCCACCCTCTGCACCTTTACCCAGGGGCAAAAGAACCTTGACAATCTTCTTGGTTCTCAAAGGAAAGGTCCAAATGAAAGAGAAGGACTGTGTTATAATGGACAAAATCCACCTAGAAATGAGAATCCGAGAAGGGGTGACCAAAGAAACCAACCATCCACCTCTTACATTAAATGTAGTTTTTGTAAAAAGACAGGACACTCCATAAACCAGTGTCACTCTAAGAAAAAGAAGAAACCCAATTCTCAAACTAAGAGACCAAGAGTTAGCCATGCCTACTACTACACGCCCCTAAGAAGGCAATATAGGTCTCAAGAAAACTCTAGGCCTATGCCTAGGTATAGAAAATCCCAACCTCAAAGAGAATACTCTATTGAGAGGCCCCGAAGACAATTCCAAGGGTACAAGAACTATCCTAGGGAGACTTATAGACCACAAGGGAAATACCAAAACCAAGGACTCTATAGATTTCAAAGATACTATACTCCTCAAAGATCAAATGGATCTTATGAAAAGCAGAGGACTCAAAGAAACCTAAAGCCATTCCAAAAGCAAAACCAAAGACCTAAAAGGTACAAAACCATTTGGGTTCCAGTCGGAAAGTTTGACACTAACAATGATAGACCCATGAGATTATGGCGACCAATGTATGATTAAATTTCTGTTATAGGTTTGCTTGAAGAATAAGGTGGAAGCTGAATGGGTCATCGACAGTGGATGCTCCAAAGACATGACATCCAACAAGAACTTATTCTCAAGCTTACGAGACTACGATGGAGGATGGGTCTCCTTTGGAGATGACAACAAAGAAAAAATTACTGGTATTGGAAAAATAAGACTTGGAGGTATTTCAATCTCAAACGTTTACTTTGTGAAAAATTTGAATTATAATCTCCTAAGTGTAAGTCAATTATGTAGCATTGGATACAAAGTAGAATTCAATGTCTCCCATTGTTGCATCAAAGATGCAAATGATAATCTAATACTAAAAGGGTCTAGGAAAAACAATATTTATGTTTATATGCTTGACGAAGCAAGTTCCTTGAATGCATGCTTGGTTTCTAACCATAATGAGTCTTCATTATGACATAGAAGACTTGGACATATAAATGTCAAGTTGATTCAAACCATTGCATCCAAGGATCTTGTGAGGAACCTCCCTAAAATCAAGTATGAAATAGATAATTTTTGTGATGCTTGTCAAAAAGGCAAACAAACCAAGGTCTCCCACAAGTCGAAGAATATTGTCTCTTCCTCTAGACCATTGGAACTACTTCATTTAGACTTATTTGGACCTATCAATATATCTAGTATGAGTGGTAAAAATTATACCTTTGTAATCGTTGATGACTACTCTACATACACTTGGACTGTTTTTCTGAAAAATAAAAATGATGCCTTCGATGAATTTGCAACTCTATGTAACAGACTGCAAAATCAGAAAGGGTATACTGTAACCTCTGTGAGGAGTGACCATGGAGGAGAATTTGACAATATAAGTCAATTTGACTTATACTGCAACAAGCATGGTATTGACCATAACTTCTCCGCTCCTAGAACGCCTCAATCTAATGGGGTAGTTGAAAGGAAAAACAGGTCATTACAAGAGACAGCAAGGACTATGCTTAATGAGTATTCTTTGCCTAAGTATTTTTGGGCTGAAGTTGTAAATATAGTATGTTATGTACTAAATAGGATAATTCTTAGACCTTTACTTTCTAAAACACTTTATGAACTGTACTTTGGTAAAATACCAAAATTAGACTACTTTAGAGTCTTTGGATGTAAATGTTTCATCTTAAACACAAAAAATTATCTTGGAAAATTTGATGCAAAATCTGATGAAGGAATATTCTTAGGATACTCACTCAACAGTAGGGCATATAGAGTTTTAAATAAAAAATCATTAATGGTTGAAGAATCTATGAATGTACGATTTGATGAATCTTTACCTAATGACTTTAACAAATCTCCTGTTGATGATGATGATAGCATAATTGATGAACTTAAGAACAAAGCTAATGATATTTCTCTTGATGATACAAATGATGTTACCATAGAAAAATTAGAAACACTACCTAAGGAAGTCATTCTGCATAGGAATCATCCCTTAGAAAACATCATAGGGGATCCAGATAGAGAAATCCATACTAGATCTAAAACCCGAGAGGTATGCAATCACACTACATTTATCTCAAGGATCAAACCCAAGAACATAGAAGAAGCACTAAAAGACAATGATTGGATTATAGCTATACAAGAGGAGCTTCACCAGTTTGAAAGAAGCAAGGTATGGGAACTTGTCCCAAGACCTGACCACCACACCATCATTGGTGCTAAGTGGCTCTTTCGCAATAAACTGGATGAAGATGGGAACATAGTGAGAAACAAAGCAAGACTAGTTGCCAAAGGGTATAATCAGCAAGAGGGAATAGACTATGATGAAACCTATGCACCAGTAGCAAGGTTAGAGTCCATTAGAATGCTACTAGCTTTTGCATGCCATAAGGACTTTAAACTATATCAAATGGATGTCAAAAGTGCCTTCTTGAATGGATACATTCAATAAGAGGTATATGTAGCTCAACCTCCTGGTTTTGAAGACCCTAAGTTTCCAAACCATATCTATAAACTTGAAAAAGCTCTGTATGGCCTCAAACAAGCCCCTAGAGCTTGGTATGAGAGATTAAGTACTTTCTTGATAGAAAGTGGCTTCTTAAGGGGGAGGATTGACACAACCCTGTTCGTGAAGAACTTGAAGAATGACATACTCATTGTTTAAATCTATGTAGATGATATCATCTTTGGCTCAACCAACGAGAGAATGTGTACTGATTTCAGTAACAAAATGAGCAATGAATTTGAAATGAGTATGATGGGAGAGTTAAATTTCTTCCTTGGACTTCAAATAAAACAAACTGATAATGGAATTTTCATAAATCAAAGCAAGTGTACCAAGGAGCTGCTAAAGAAATTTGGCATTAACAGTAAAAAAATTTCAGACACTCCGATGAACTCATCCTTGAAACTAACCAAGGATGAGGATGGAACTTCTGAGGATGTAACTAGATATAGAGGCATGATTGGGAGCCTTCTATATTTAACAGCAAGTAGACTTGACATCATGTACAGTGTATGTGCATGTGCTCGGTTTCAAACTGATCTTAAGAAATCTCACCTCACAGCTGTAAAAATAATTTTTAAATATCTGGAAAGCACATGTGATGTTGGGTTATGGTACCCCAAAAATCAACCCCTTGTCTTGGTCAGCTTTTTAGATGCTGACTTCGTAGGTTGCCATATTGACAGAAAAAGTACCAGTGGTACTTGTCACTTTCTCGGCTCTTGCCTTGTCTCTTGGTTTAGCAAGAAACAAAACTCCGTTGCTCTATCTACCACAGAAGCTGAATATGTTGCAGCTAGTAGATGTTGTGCTCAAATCCTTTGGATGAAGCAAACTCTCCAAGACCTTGGAGTGAGTTTTGAATCTTTCCCAATCATGTGCGATAACAACAGTGCAATAAACTTGAGTAAAAATCCCATTTTACACTCAAGGGCAAAGCACATTGATATTCGACACCACTTTCTACGAGACACCATTCAAAATGGCTATGTCTCTCTAGAATACATTGAAACTGAAAAACAACTCACAGATATATTCACTAAACCACTTGGTGAAGAGCGTTTTAGTTTCCTAAGGAAGGAGCTTGGCATTTGCAACCCGTTTGGCTGAATGAATAAACATTCCTTCTTGAATATTCTTTTCCAAAAGCCTAGACTTGAAAAATCCTTTCCACATCCATAATTTTCTAGGTTCTCAAGCATTTTGGACTCTATCGGTCGACCGCCCCAATATACCGGTTGACCGCCCCAATATATCGATCGACCAGCACTGACCAAATAGATTACTGATCGATCGCTTAAAACTTCTGGTCGATCGCCTCTAACCGAAAGGGTTACCGGTCGACCACCACAATATAACCAATCGACCGCCGTCGCTGAAAATTCGATTCCAAACTCTTTTAAATCAATTTTTTCAAACCATTTTTTTCCACTTTTAAAACCCTGTTTGGCCTAAAACCCCATTTCGACTCTTCCACTCCCAAAACCCTAGCTTAGAACTTCTTTCTAACCTAGATCTCTCAAGATCCCTTCCTATCCGTCTCCCAAAACCCTTGCATCTCTTCCCCTCTTACGCCTCCAATCATCATGGACTCTCACCGCCCACACAGAGGCAAGATAACGGTAGCTCAGAAGGGAAAAAGGAAGGCCTCTGACAAAGATATATGGTTCTCCTCCTCCATTGCTCAAGAATCATGGGATCTCTACATCTCTCGAAACATAGAGCAAGGTAGGACCATCAATTCCAACTCTTTGTCCAGGTATGACATCAAAGACCTATTTGATGCTTTGGGATGGGGCAACATTCTCAAACTTGACTCTCACTGTTATCCCCACCTTGTCAAAATGTTCTTTTGTAACCTTACTTTCTCTGGTGAAGGTGACAACCTTCTAGTCCATTCCTATGTTAAGGGAGTTCCTATAGATATAGACATCATGATTTTAGGAGAAATCCTAGACATTTCTATGGCAGGGGAACTAAAATACTACCAACACAAGACCTACATAGAACAATTCATGGATGTTGATTGTGTGTATTCTAGCATCATGAAGGAATATGCTAATACTCACAAAATTAAGGCTAAGGAACTCATCGATATAGGGAGGATTATAAATCTCATCATCTCCTACAACATCCTCCCAAAGAGTGGTCATAGAGATGAAGTCTCCCCATTTCATGCTTATCTCACCTACTATGTTTGTAAGACTGTAACCATCAACCTTCCTTACATTCTGCTCAAAACCATGATTATCCATGGTGATAGACTTCAAAAGGGAAATCTTCCCTATGGAAGGATGATTTGCCAAATCATGGACCACTTTTATGTAGATTTTTCTGGTGAATCATTTGACCCGTTTCCTCAAGAGATCAATCTTTCCACTATTCGCAAGATGCATCTTCTTCCCTAGCAGCCCACAAACTCCAAAAAGACTGCTATTGGACCCAGCCAGCCACAGCAACCAGGAAGTGATGAGACATCAGTCTGTGCGACCGTTGCTGATCTTCAGAAAGTTGGGAACATCATCCTTGCCCAATTGGCAAAGATGGAAAGAAAGCAGAATGAGATTCTCAAGTTCCTACGCAACGACGAGGAAGACGAAGATGACGGAGAAGAAGATGAAGAGGAGGACACGGAGGATGAGGATGCAGCGGATTAGGTGTTATTTTTTAGAACTTCGTGTTTGTTTTAGTCGTTTATGTTTTTTTTTTTTTATACTCTGCGATACGAAGTTGAACTTATGATACTTTTCTATGTGTTATATTTTTTTTGGCACATACTCAGGGGGAGTACTTTAATTTCTTGTGTCATTTTGATTCCCTTTTTGCTGTTGATAAAAGGGGGAGAACATCTATTACTCTATTACTCTTCCTGAAAATGACAGTATGACAGTATCTATCTTTAATTGTTTACTCTTATGGAAATGACAATATCTATCCTTAGTTATTTTCTGGCACTGAATTAAATTATCTTATTGACCTTTACATAGTGTTACTATCATTTCTTATATTTGGTTTTATTGCCTGTGTTTGTTTGTCATCACCAAAAAGGGGGAGATTGTTGGGAAACATGTCCACACTCCTTGCTATGTTTTGGTGTTAACAAACAAACATACATCTTTAACTTGGTTTGATAAAATGTGATTAGCCTGAAGAAAGTGTAATTAGCTTGAAGAAACACTTAGAAGGTCGAATCAAGACATGAAGCTTAAAGACATGGAATTGCAAACAAGAAGAAAAGAAGATAAAGTGCCAAAGAGTGAAAGGTTCAAGTGAAGAAGAAGACCACTAGGATAGATTGGTCATTTTTAATGTAATTTGTAACTTCCACATATATATATATATATGCACTCACCACATGCATGTGCATTGCATCATACTAGAATGACCATAGAGCATACCTTGACCAAGTATGAAAAGTCTCTAAATGGTGAGGAACATATTAGGAAAAATGTGTTCTAGTAAAATTTTATGAAAACCATATTAACCTGACTCAAGGGTATTTTAGGGAATCTTAAAATTAGTATAAGGAGATGAAACCTTCATAAAAGTTGTAGGAAATTGAGTTTTGATTCCAACGCAACTAATCTCAGATCAATCTGAGGTCGAACCAAAAATTTATGATCAAAATATTGACGACTGGTCAGTATGATATCATTCTGTCAAAACAGAGTATGTCATGTTGGCAGTTGACCGATTGGAAGCCCCGATCGATCGGAATTATCCGAGACCATAGCCGGTATATTAGTAGAAAGTCCCGATCTATCGGTGACTGCCTAGAAGTGCCCCAACGGCTATATTTTGCCTCAACGACCCTTGGCGGTCGATCGACTACCGATGGTGGTCGACCGGTGGTCCCAGAATACGTCCGTTAGAGCCTGATTTCCTGCCTAAAATGCTTCACTAAGTTCACCTATAAATACCCAAATTGTTCTTAATTAAATAATCATTAAAAAAGAGTTTTAAGAGCATTATTGCAAGCATTCAAGAGTTATTAAGATTAGTATATTCTATTTGAGTTGTTCGATTACACCAATCCCAACAAAAGGCTCAAGTCTCAATCAAAGTCCTCCACTCTCCTGTGCAAGTCAAAGCCATAAGAGAGAACTTTACAAAAGGTGCATCATTCATCTCTTATTCTCATCATTTGCACCACACTTGAAGTATTCCTCTTATTCCATTATTTCCTATTTATTTTTGTTTTTTACAATTATAGACTGTACTTAGGATTGTAAGGATTCTCTTATCCTAAAAAGAGAAAGGTGTCTCTCTACCTCCAAAAGAGATTGTAAAGGTGTCTCTCTGCTTGTAAAGGGGATTTGTAAGGATTCTCTTATCCGTGAAAAAGATTGTAAATGTTTTCTTCCCTACCTACCGTACTAAAAGGGAGAACTAGTGGAATACCTTACAAGAAGATTCTTGTAGGGAGTGGACTAGACTCGGATTGAGTCGAACCACTATAAATCTTGTGTTTTGTGGTTGTACTTGTTTTATTTACTCCGCATTGTTTTAACTTACAGTCACACTTGTGACCTATTCATCGAAAAGAGTTAAGTTCCACTAGTATAACCTATTCACCCTCCCCTCTAGGTTATTTCACAACTAAGTAAGACTGAAACTTTCATAATACAAACACAACCGCTAAAAATTCTTTTTTAGTGGTTGTATAATTGAGTTGTGCATCATTTAAGGTCCTACTAGCATAGTAAATGACAGTGGGCAACTTATTAATCCTTTAACCCAAAATCGCTCCTATGGTAAAATCCGAAGCATCACACATCAGTTCAAAAGGTTCAGTCCAAATAGGTGGTTGAATAATGGGTGCATTGATCAACTCCTTCTTAAGTCGCTTGAAGGATTCTAGGCACTCTTTAGAAAACTCAAAAGTTTGATCTTTGGTAAGTGATGAAGTGAGAGGTCGGGCTAACTGACTAAAGTTCTTAATAAACCTTCTGTAGAAGCCCGCATGCCTTAGTAAAGGCCGGACGTCCTTAACGGATTGAGGAGGTGGTAAATTATCAATTAAATCCATTTTGGTTTTATTTAATTTAATTCCCTCCTTGGATATTACATGGCCTAAAACAATACCAGATTTAACCATAAAATGACATTTCTCCCAATTCAAAACCAAATTCTTAGATATACACCTTTTCAAAACTAGAGAAAGATGATGAAGACATTCAGAATAGGAATTCCCATGAATTGAAAAGTCATCCATAAATACTTCTAAGAATTTTTTGACCATATCAGAAAATATTCTCATCATGCATCGTTGAAACATAGCAGGGGCATTGCAAAGCCCAAAGGGCATATGCCTATAAGCAAATGTTCCATATGGGCATGTAAAAGTGGTATAATGTTGGTCCTCTAAAGCAATTGGGATCTGGTTATAGCCAGAATATCCATCAAGAAAATAATAGTATTCATGTTCAGCTAACCTCTCTAACATCTGATCAATGAATGGCAATAGGAAGTGGTCCTTCCAGGTCACCACATTAAGTTTTCTGTAGTCTATACACACTCTCCACCATGATTGGACACGGGTTGAAATTAGTTCATTATTGGCATTGGGAACTACAGTCACCCTAGATTTCTTAGGCACTACGTGAACTAGGCTTACCCATTGGCTGTCAGAAATAAGATAAATTATTCTATCATCACTGGGTTAGCTCTTCTTTGGGGTTCCATGAATGGTTTGGAATCCTCCATAATATGTATATGATATTGCACAATAGAAGGGCTTATACCCTTGATATCAGACATAGTCCAACCTAGGGATTCCTTATTATCTTTTAACACTTTAAGTAACTCCTCTTCCTAGCTAGAAGTCAAATTTGAAGAAATTATTACAGAAAGAGTCTGGTCAGACCCTAGGAAAGCATACCTCAAATTAGATGGCAACTCCTTAAGATCTAGCTTAGGGGGCTCAACTGTGGAAGGTTTGGGAATGGAATTGGAAAGGGGTCCTAAGGGCTCCACAGGTGTGTGAAGACTTAAGACTTCAGAAAAGAAATTTTCACTATCATCATCCAATATCAAAGTTGGTAATTAAATCATCAGAAAAATCTAAAAAATCCTTAAGCATATTGATCTCTTCTTCCATATGTGGTTGCTTGACTATCCTAAATATGTTAAACTCAACAATTTGGTTGCCAAAAGATAACCTTAGGAAACCATTCCGGCAATATATTAATGCATTACTGGTAGCCAAGAATGGTCTTCCTAGAATTATTGGGATCTCATCCTTGGTTGAGAAGGGCTTGGTATCTAACACAATGAAATCAATAGGAAAAATAAATTCTCCCACCTTTAATAAGACATCCTCAACCATCCCTTTAGGAATCTTAACAGACCTATCTACTAATCGAAGAGTAGTTTCAGTGGCTTTCAATTCTCCCAATCCTAGTTGCTTGTACACATGGTAAGGTAAATGATTCACACTTGCACCAAAGTCAAGGAAGGCATGCTCAATGTAGGCATTGCCTATGACACAAGCTATGGTAGGGCTTCCTGGATCCTTATACTTTGCTACTATAGGCTGAGTAATTATGGAACTAATGTTATCTGTCAAGAGCGCCTTTTTGGGCACACTAGTGATACGTTTGTGAATACACAAATCTTTTAATACCTTTGCATAGGTGGAGATCTGGGATATGGCATCCAAAAGAGGGATGTTTACTTCTACATTTTTGAAGACTTCTAAAATTTTATCCATGGAAACAAACATTTTTTTGTTTGCCAAGCGATTAGGAAATGGGATAGGAGAAACATAAGGACTGTTAAGAATTTGCCCTTTTTCAGAAGAATCATTTTTGGTTTCCTCAACCAAATCATCTTTAATTTCAAAAGAATCTTTAGGTTCATTAGACGAACCTGGAACAAGAGGCACACTTGTGTCCTCAACTGAAGGAGAGTTAACAGGAGTAAAGGATGGGAAAGAGTTAGGAACACTCTGTTGGTACTCTCTACCACTCTTAAGGGCATAAACAACATTACATTGGTTGGAGGGCCTTTGTTGGGTCTAACCTTGTACTACATTCAGTGGTCTATTAGTTGGTGCTTGTGAGCTAACAGACTGATGATGCCTAGGGTTAGGCTCTAGTTAACTGGAAAAAGTTTCCTTCTCCCTCTCACGCATAATTGAAACAACTTGGTTGAGTTCTCTCATAAAATTTTGATGGCTTGTCATGAGGAGGGCCATATTTTTTTTTTCAAATCACTTATTCTACTTGCTTCTATAGTGTTGGTAAACTCAGGGGGTTCCTGATAAGATGATAAGAGAGGGGTCCTAGGAAAACTAGCCTGAGGTCCTACATTTGACCTAAGAAAAGTATTTTGAGAAAAAGATTGTTATGCAAAGGGAGGCCTCTGAGGTCCAGGTTGACCTTGATTAAGAAAATTAGAAGGCTCTACTTGGTTGCCCTGATTCCAGGAGAAATTTGAGTGATTTCTCCATCCTGAATTATAGGTGTTACTATATGGATTATTCTGATATAAGGCATTAATACGATCATTAGAAGTGCCCTTAGAGGTGTTGGGGCATTTTTCTATGACATTTCTAGGGGACTGGCACCAAGCACAAATCTTAACCAAATTGACTGATGATGACTCTCTAGAACATTGTCTCAATCCTCTTGATTAGGCTATCTAAATGAGCTTCCTTGGCTACTATCCCATCCACAAAATATCCTTTCCCTCCTATGGTTCTTTCACTCTCTTGGGTTCATTCCCACTCATGCGTTTTTTCAACTAAGTCAAGTAAGAATTCCCATGCCTTTCCTTCATCTGTAAATGATGTAAATCCCTCAGGGCACATAGACTCTATCATTTGTTTAGTTGAGTAATCAATACCTTCATAAATTATTTGACATAAATGCCATAAGTCTGGGCCATGGTGATGGCATTCTTAGAGTAGATCCTTGAATCTCTCCATAAGTTTAGAAAAGGACTCACTAGGCTTTTGCCTAAACTGAAAGATATCACTTCTATGCTTATTGGTCTTGTGAGTTGGGAAATACTTCTTAAGGAAGGCAATTGTGAACTGTTCCCACGAGGTTATGGAATTTGTGGATAACCCATACAACAACTTCTTAGTTCTTTCAATGCAAAAGTGATAAACCTAAGCTTAACAGCATCATCAGAAAGCTATTGGATCTTAATTAGAACACATACCTCTTCAAATTCCCTCAGAAATATGTATGCATCCTCAGAGGTCAGCCCATGAAAGTGGGGCAACATAGTGATGTATTGAGATTTGAGTTCAAAATTATTGCCCTGGGCCTGTGGTAGAACTATGCAAGAAGGTTGGGCTGTTCTAGCAGAGTAGAACCTATCTTTCAGAGATTTAGGTAGAGGGTTTTGTTGTAGGTCTCCCATATTGAAGGGTTTTAAAGAAAGCAAATGTATAGAGTCACTACTTGTTGGATCTCTTCTTTCTAACCGATTCTTAATATTACGTACCCACCTAACACTCATGCACCCGGAAACTACTCACAAGTAGAGTAAGACAAGCATAAAAGAATGGATAGCAAAACTTTTTTTTTTTTATGATTTTTGTAATTTTTTAATTTTTTTGGCTTTTTGGGAGCTTACCGACAGGGATCCAGGTTTGCTCAGGTCAATTCTTGAGGTACTACTACAGGGCGAAACCTGTATTTTTATCATACTGTGAGGCATGGCGACCTCCACCGATACAACTATTATTGCAAGTTATTCTTCTCAAGAATTCAATAAAAGAAAAACAAAAACAAAACACTCCAATTTACCAAAAGAAAGCGAAAAATAACATAGAACTGTCTCCCAGTAACGCCACTAAAAACTTGTTTGAGATTTTAAAATGTAACCGCAAACGTATGAATCAGTGTAGCTACGGGTCGAACACAGGGAGAGCAACCACTTTATTTTTTTTCTTCTTTTAATAATATGAAAGTGAACCAATTAATAATGGTTGTGATCTAATTCTAACTACCATCCTAAACATATGTATCTAAAATAATTTCCTAATCGTTCGTCATCTAAGAATTTAAATACGCAAGCCACGCAATTAAAAAAAAAACAATGAAAGAAAAAAATACTGAAATAAAAAAAAATAAAAAAAAAGGGAATAAAGCTGGAGAGAGGCTCACAAGTAGGTTTCTCTACTTAGCCCGAGGGATGCATCATAATATGAGTTTCCCTACTTGATTAGAGAGTCACTCTTATAAGGGTTACTCTACTTGGCTTTAGAGAAAGGGAGGTAATTAAAATAAAAACAATAAAATGATGGTTCTATGGCTAGGAGGGGCAAAGCCAACACATACACTAGCTATGAACCTTGGAGGAAAGGAAAAACAATAATGTAATAACTGAAATTAAAATCCTAAATTAAGAAAGAAAAGGTAGTCAGAAGAGAGAATGAGAGAGGAGAGAGAATACTATTGAAGAAGCCTACTTACTTGAACTTCAACCCTTAAATTGAAAACTTGATCGATTTGAAATATTAAAAGTACTAAAAACTAGATCTGGAATAAACCAAATCTGAAATTTCTAGTACCAGAGAAAACAAATCTGAAGAAAAAAATTGAACTTGAAAAACATGCTCCATAGCTTGTTCTAGTCATCTAGAACTAAGCCTAGAACTAGAACTTGAAAATTACAACTTCAATTGTTTAAACAATAAAAATAAAAGACTGAATAACAAAAAAATGCTTACATTAATTGAATAAAAATAACTTACAAAAGTGTTTAAAACATAAACCTAGAACTAGAGCTAGAGAAAAAGAAAACTAGAGAAAGAGATAGAGCAACTAAAAAAAAAAAAAAAACCCTAGAAAAATGGAGTGCCTCCTCTCTTTGTGTTAATTCTATTATATAGATAATGGAGGAGGGAAGCTAACGATTTTAGCTTCTAAGAAAAAAGATTTTTTTTTATCTTCTTGATGAGGTGGAGGAGAGAGAAGAGAGAAAACGTGTGGAGAAAGATCTCCCATGATTTGTCTTGCCTTTTTTTCATATTTTTTCTTTTTTTAAAAATTTTTTCTCTTATTGCGCAAGAAACCCCCCTTGGCCAATTTTTCTTACCTGAATTTGGACAATGTTCTATTTCAATGAAAAATTTCATCTATGCCCTTGTTTTTTTTTTCATATTTTTTCTCTCTCTTCTTCAAACTTGCGTATAACCATCTTGGTTGACCTCCTTTAAGTGATGCTAAGAGGTTCGAACTTGAGACCTCTTAATAAGGAAGAGATTTTGCACACCACAACTCACCAACTACGTAGTTGTTGTTACCAAAAACGAATCTTCAATCACTTAAGGGTGTGATCCATCGATCCTTGTTGACATTTGAAATATTCTTTATACCCTTGGGACAATTGCAGATAGGTTGGTTCTACATCTCGGTTAAGTTCTGATCCATTATTCTTTTTTTTTGTCCGAAAAGAAAAATCATTTGTACGGTTGACCAAACGAATGTGTACTTTTAATTGAACACTTTTATCTTGCTTAGAATTTCATCATCTTCACAACCATGAAAAGAAATATGATCTCTTTGTGTAAAATGCATGTTTTACTACCCTAGATTTTCACACATAAATGTACTCATCAAAGACCCAGCTCCGGTAAAGCTCTACGGTCGATTTCCCTTCTTCTTTCTTCTTCTTCATTTTTTCCTCTCTTCTTCTTCCTCTCTCTTCTTTACTCTCCCACCGACCAACTATCATTAATGAGGGAGAAGACAATAAATGTCTCCCCCCCCCCTTTTATACCTAGGCCCCCAAAATATCTTTTAGTCATAGGTGGGTACCATCTTAGGTGGATATTCTCAGGTGTGTATATTTCAGGTGATTATATCTTAGGTGGGTATATCTCAGGTGATTATATCTCAGGTGGGTATATCTTAGGTGGGTATTCTCATTTGTTAGTGCTCCACTTGGGCTTCAATGGGAATAAACTCCCACATATGATTAAATTACGTTGGCACCCACAAATACTAGTACGTACCTTTATTTCTTGTACATGGCCTTGTGGTGTGTGCAAATGCAAGGCTTGGGTGCACATATTACACTTGGTACCCGCGCGGTCATGTCGGGCCAACCCGAGTTCAAGGTCACTCTTGCTACCATGTTCCATATGGTACTTGCATCGGTTCTCTCCGGTTCAGCCCCTATATGATCAAACCAAGTCAATACGGGTAATTAGACGGGGTTTAGAAAGTAGGGTATCACACGTATTCCTAGTTTGATATGCAACCTCCAAGCAAGGATTGGATCCATCCCAATCAGTATACTCATGAGGATTCCAAATCCTCCTTAAAATGAAGGAGATCTCCTGACGCACTTGGGATATGAGGAGCTCCCATAACTGGGACATCCTCCAGATTGACTCTCCTAATATAACTTGGCCATGATCGGACTCCTACCATGAATGAGAGACCTGCCAAAATGGGACTCTCTATCACTGCCACTCATCAACTATAAATATATAGGTAAACCTCATTTTGAAGATTTATTCTTTTCTATTTTTACTGAAATTTCTATTTGCAGAGAGATTTGACTTAGACATTAGAGAGTCCCTTGTCGGATCAACCTAGGCTCACTCTCTTATGTTTGTTCCTCTGTGTAGGATGCGACAGTAACTTAAGACGAATTTTTGCCGCATGAAAAATATTTGATAGATTATAACTTTGACTATCATTTCCCTGTCAATGAAGATATAAAAAGTTGACCCAAACATCTAAAATAATATATAAACTTAATATAAACCAAATCAAAACCAAACAAGGAAAATAATATGAAACCAAATAAAAATCTAAACCAAACCAAACTGAATCGGTTCAATTTTGATTTTTATATCTTGTATCTTGAATCGAACCAAAATCGAACCCAATAACTGAATGAGTTGCATTCAGATTTCAAACAGATTTTATCAAAAAAAAAAAAAAAACAAAAAAGAAAAAAGAAAAAAGAAAAAGAGATCCAAATATTTCCTAAACATGGAAAAGGGATCATCTGTTCGTTTGTCGGTGACAAAATGCCTTAAACCATTAGCGCCCGCGTAAGATACCCAAACCTTACCTTCGTCTCTCTCTCTCTCCCCTCCCCCTCCCCCTCCCCCCTCTCTATCTCTCAGCTTCTTACTGGTATTGTAAAGATTAATAAACGAAGAAAGTGGCGAAAACGATAAGAGTTTGAATTATTTATATGTTTTAGAGCATTAGAAGTCTTCTGACACAGCTCCAACGGTGAGTTCGCCTCAACGAAAGCTCAATCTACATTTGCATTCTCTTTTTGTTTCTTACTGATTTCCGTAACAGACTCGTAGATCTAGGGTTTTTGAAATGTTGTAATTTTTTTTGCAGAATTTCATTCAATTCCTATCGAATTGGATAGAGCTAATTGCAGTTGCTCTGGTTTCGCCATTTTTTTGAGGATGTTGAGGAGCTCAGTTTAATTTCTTTATTTTTCTGTTGGTTTCATTGGTTTCCGATGAGTCAAACGAGCATTGGATCCAGATCGAGGGGGTGGTGATTACAAGGCGGAGAAGAAATGAGTGATAGTCAGCGGTTTCAGCTTGGCACCGTCGGGGCATTGTCTCTGTCAGTGGTTTCATCGGTGTCGATCGTGATTTGCAATAAGGCACTTATAAGTACTCTTGGTTTCACTTTTGGTGAGTGAACTACCTTTCCTATTTGTAAAACTCTATTCCTTATACATTAAGAGAATGTGTGTATTTGGCTTTACGGTCAATACACTTTAGTTAAGTTGTGGGAAATCTTTCTTGATGGTTACGTACAACTTGAGTTTGAGCTTTGCGTTCTCCAATTTTCTGATTCCTGGGTCTTTTCTGGATCTGTTTGAAGTCTATATTGTAGACAATACACGGGCAATATATTCAGATTTAGTTGAAATGAACATGAAAATAGCAACCCAGAAGGGAACACTAATTACAATATTTTTAAAAGTAGAACAAAGACAATAGCATTGAGAAGCTACCTAATTGGAAGTGACCATATGTATATTATTCTCTATCTGTAATGTTGTCCCTACCTAGTTTATCTGCTTGCTTGGTCTCGCTTTCCATCGGATAATAGTTCTATCAATCCTTATGGCATCTAATGTTGGTATTTTTATCAGCGGAAAATGTGAAGGGACTTCATTTAATTAGATGGTCAAACAAGTTTTTGCTCAATCTGGCTTATTCCAGATATAGTGTGCCATTCTGAATTGTTTTTTTTCTAATGCATGATTCTTAGATACGGACTGGCATGCTGTTGAAATAGATGAAAACAGCTAAAAATTTGTCCAACTGTATCTGTTTTTTACTATTAGTTACATCAGAGTATTTTTAAAATTGCAAAATTTCTGTAATGTGGCGTCATGAGGATGCCATCCAACCTTCCTGTTTTTATTCCTAAAGTTGGGCTGGACTCCATCCCCTTGTGGAGCTGAGATATAGAGTTAGAGAGTGGCTGACCAGTATTTAGACTCTTCTAGCACTCAGTTGATGTGTAATTTTCGTAGAAGCCATGAAATACCAACAGTATTTGCAGAGTTTCTTTCCATTAGTTGCAAGGATTTATAACTCTTTGATATATGTTCCATGTGAGGTTAGGAAGGTTTGATTCAGTTTTTTTCAATTCCAGTCCTCATGGGCTGTAAGCAGGGAACCATTCTCTCGGAGTAGTTGGTTCAATAGGTACACCATGAATATTGGGTAGAGGGGAAATGGGTTATAATTTTTTTATCTGTTGAGGTGATACTATATCAGCACATGATAAGATAAAAGCTTATGAGGAATTTTCGTGGGTAATTTAACCTGTTGGATAAAATTCTGGAGACTAGCATGTCTGTTTGGCAGTCCAATGAAACATATGACTAAGTTGATCCTCCATATGGAGTCAGGAATATGAATTTTTTTTTTTTTTTGGTTAAGGCTGTAATTGGTGGTTTCCTGTGTTTCTTGTTAGTTTATTGAGGTTGATGTGAAAGATTGGTGTTAAAAGTTATATTTATCATCTAAAAAAGTTGAAATTTTTTTTAGAGAGTTTCTTAACTTTGGTTAATGTTTATTTGGAATACAACCTTTCTTTCCAAAAGTTTCTTCTTTGAGATCTTGATATTCTTACCTCCCTCTTGGTGGAGCAGCAACAACTTTGACTAGCTGGCATCTTCTGGTCACATTCTGTTCCCTTCATGTGGCATTATGTATGAAACTGTTTGAACACAAGCCTTTTGATGCACGAGCTGTTATGGGCTTTGGCATACTTAATGGGATTTCTATTGGACTACTGAATCTTAGCTTGGGTTTCAACTCTGTGGGCTTCTACCAGGTCGGATCTCTCATCTTTTTCCAGTTGTGGTATGAAATACTTTTTGAGACCATTTTGAAGTAGACGTCTGTAGAGTACTTTGAAAGCTTGTTTCTGTCTAAGAAATTTTTTATTACTACTTTCTCTATGGTCGTATTCTTGTTATAAAATCTTTTTAGGTGCATGTGGGACAATTGAGAGGGTGAAAGCTTATATACAGTGATTTCTTTCACAGGGTGTTAATGCTTTCTTGTGTCTATACTGCCTATTGTGGAAGATGATTCATTGATTGTGTTATGCTTCGCAGATGACGAAGCTGGCAATCATTCCTTGTACCGTTCTTTTGGAGACTCTCTTCTTTAGGAAGAAGTTTAGGTCAGTCTTAACTATAATCTTTCTCTTACTAACACAAAGATGCTTCTTTTTTAATGTGCATCTTCAAAATTGAATGGGTTTGAGTCTCTGAAATCAATTTCTAATTTTTACTGGTATTCACTATTTTTCTTTGTGTATGTCTGCTGATTGATTAAGGATAAGGTCATGACTTATGATGAATATCAAGGGGTTCTTGATCTATGTATCGTGGGATTTTAAGTTCCTTGAGCATTTTGGTTGTGGCCATTTGGGGAGAGGGGGGCGGGGTTGGACTGATGTGTCCTAGCAAGACATGGCAAAGAATGCACTTCAATATCTATTTTTCAACAGTCGACATGGCATTTGAAGTGCCATTGACCAATACTTTCTTAAGCATTAAGTAATTTAACCACATACATCATAATGCTATTCTATAAAGACAAAATTGATAAACAATCTCTGCAATTTATTTACGTATTGCTACGTATAAATTCCATCACGTACATTTTGCAGTTTGCAGGTTAATTTCCGCTAGAAATTCCATTACGTTTATCATAATTTCTTTTGAAGGGTAGTAAGACAAACTATTATTGCATATTTTAATCTTCAAAATATGTGTACAAATTTTCTTGTATGATTTTATATATTTAAATTGGAAAAATGTTACCGACCAGGTAAGGGTGTCTCTGGTCGGGACACTCAATTCCACCACGTGGAAGGCTCAAATGACAAATCTGACCAGTGGATATCTAGGAGATGGTCGGGTAGACCACATGTCAAATTTGTGACCCAAATTCAATCATTTACCATCATGTAATGGCATGGATTCTCGTGTATGCCTGTGCACAGCTACTGGTACTCCAACCAACTACTGGATCTCTGATTTCTTAATGCTTTGTTTTGCCACATGGTGAACTCTGTTTGGCCTGGAACTTGACATGTGAGCAGGGGACTTTGGAGTCTACATATTCACAAAATTTCAGCCCAATCGAATCTGCCACATCGCAGGAGGCACCTTACTTTGGTGGTTATGTGGACTGCCAGGCCAGAAAACCTTATAAATATTATGACATCTATTTTTCCTTCCCATTGTCATAGCTTCTTGCCTTTGAACATATCTAAATTTATTTGTATTATATTATTTTGAATTAAAAAGTAGTTATTTTTTAGTTGGTGACCATTTTTTTTTTTTTTTTTTTGATGAATAAATAAATTCATTACCAAGGAGAGAAGAATATACAAAGGAAGAAGGGGGGAGGGGAGGCTTAAGCCGACAAGGAAAAGCCAACCTAGAGGGGAGAAAATACATCAAAGCAGCGACCTAAGCCAAACCATCGGGACCAAAGGGATACAGCCCGTGTGTGGGGGGGGGGATGTGGGATGGGGGGGAACATCAAGGGTGGGGGATGTTATCAACCCGCAAGTTCCAGGAGGCAATGATATGTCTGTTTCTAAGGGACTTTGGGACAAAGCGAGCATGAAGGGATTGGGTTTTGGAGGTAACATCAAAATAGATGACTTTTCAAATCTTATCCGGAGAGTGAGAGTTGGAGGACCATCAAAGAATGTTACGCTCCATCTAGAGGTGATTTATGGTTGCACAAAAAGCAAGCTTACCGAGGGTGTCACAGATGGAGGAGCTTGCAAAGGTCATGTCTATCAAGGTCCATTCCCTATCAAAAGGTAGGATGGGTCTATTGGAGGGGCTAGCATCTAGAGAGGACAACTTTCCAAATAGAGGAAGAGGGGGTATGAAAAGAAGAGGTGAGGAATGTCCTCAGAACCCTGGGGGAAAAGGCAGCAGGAGGGATTGGAGGGGATATGGCGGTAAATGACGAAGGATTGGGTAGGGAGGCAGTTGGAGAGGCATCGCTAGATAGTGAAGCTATGGCGAGGGATATGGCCCTTGAACTAGACGAGTTGCACTAAGGAACCACAGGACCAGAGGATCTGACGAAGGACCAAGCAGAGGCACAGGAGAAAATCCCATTGGAAGAGGGCAACCAAGTGCATTTATCTTCCCTTTCTTTGTGTCTATGGGGGAACGGAGGGAGGGAGGACCAAAGGTCAGACATAGGGGGGAGGAGGGGGAGACCAGCCTATTGGGAGATAATATAAGGGAGACAGAAGCAGATTTGGGGAGACCAAAAGAGTAAATAGTCATTGGAGTGATCAATAAGGATAAGATGGCTGAAGGGTGCCAGGGGTCCATCCAGAGGGAGGTGGACTGGCCATTGCCAATAGTGAAGGAGATGGCATTGAGAGCAATGGGTCTGAGGCTAAGAATTTTTCTCTAGATCCAAGAAGCATTAGGAGGGGAAGGAGTAGCCCAGAGAGAGTTGTGTTTAAGCAGGGAAGAATGAATCCAATCAACCCAGAAAGAGTTGTGCTTAGATACAATTTTTTAGAAGAGCTTGAGGACAGCCACAGAGTTAACCTATTTGATTCTTCTAAGCCTCAGACAGTCAGACCTCCTTCAGCCTTGGGGAGGCAAACCTTTTCCCAACAGAGCGGCCATTTCTTTATTATGCTTTAAATTCATAACATGGCCATAGCATTGCACAAGTACTATGATGACAACTTCATCCAATAATCTTAATTGCCCCTTTGACCTCTTACTAAAATTTCCGACTTTATTTTATTTCATTTTTTATGAGTAACTTATAGCTTCATTAACTCTGAAAGAATGCAAGATTGAATAGTTGCAAATTATAATTATTTCTTATATAGCTGATTAAGTGCAGAAGTTCTCTTTCTAGACTATACTGGGTTTTCTCACCCTGATCTTTCCTTGATTGAGTGATGTAAGACTGGGTCACATAGGACCTAATTCGAAGCAGGATCTGAAATTCTGGCTGAATAGGGAGAAATTCGAGAATTCACAAACCACAACTCAGATGGAGCTGAATTTTAGATTGTATGGAGATCTTATATGAGGGAACAAAACCATCAAAAATTGAGCAAATTCTGCCAGCTGATCAGGGTTCTAAAACTCGGGAATGGTCATGGGATCGGTCAAGGCTGATACCGTTCCAGAGTGGCCTGGATCAGACTGTATTGGAGATCTACCCCCCCCTTTTCTTATATTAAGTTCTTATTACAATTTTACACTTGGACCATACATGTGGATTGGGATCGGAAAGGTCAGGATTGGGGATCGGTCAAGGCTGATACCATTCCGATCTGGCCGATGCTGACTGTTCTGTTCCGGTTTTTAGAACCATAGGATTAAGACTTATGCTGGTTGCGAGAAAAAGGAAAATTTTGGTGATTCTTCGAGATCTAGGTCTGGAAGCATCGGATGATCCTCAAATTTGGATCAAGTGGTCCTCCTAAGGTTTTCAACTAACCCCAAAAATCCTGCAATGATCAAAGATCTGGTCTGGAAGTTATGCACTCAAACAATCTTCTTGGAAAACCCTAAAGCTGGATTCGGTAGCTTGGTTGGGTGTGTCTTCTGATCAGAAATCTTAGAGGGATTCGATCTCAGTTTAAATAGTAGACAAAGATAAAAAATACAAGAAGAAAGAACGGAGAAGAAGGGGTGGGGGTTAGGGGAATGGCTATCTTACCCATAGCTATCCTAGCTGTTGAACAACCTATCTCAGGAGTAAGGAGCAGCGATGGCTGTAAAATTCATTCATTCATTAACTTGTTAAATTGATTACAACAGATAATCTTTATAGGAGTGAGTTCAGCTTACAAAATAGAAGGTAAATAAAAAAGGAAACTAAAAGAATAATAAAAACTAAGTAGCTTAGGCAACTAAATACTAACTTGTACTCTAAGCAAACATAAGAGACAAAACTAGGGACCTTCTAGAAGGCTAAATCTGACTTTGACTACTTGTTAACAAATAAACACAAAAAAGGAAACAAAAAAGGGACCAAATTACTGTTCATGGGTACTGTTCGTGTGAACAATAATTTCTGATTTTGAGTTAGCTTGATGGGCCAACATTGGGGGCTGGCTGGTCTGGTTCGATGGAACCAGCAGCCCCCTTCTTTTGCTGGCTTGATCTGCATCATGCAGGAGTAAAATCATCAACAGATACATACAGCTTAGGTTGTTGCAGGTTCACTTGCAGTGGTACTGGCCGAGATGAGGGCGGAATATTTGAAAAAGGAACAACAAAGGCATTGGTGGAGACTAAAAATTCAACTTGCAATTTCCCAACCCAAAGAAAAAAGTATGGTATATACTAAAATAAAGTTACATCAACACTAACAAATTCTTGTAGGGTAATAGGATCATAACATTGGTAACCCATTTGTGTATGAGAATATCTAAGAAAAACACATTTAATTGAGTGGGGATTTATCAAGATCCGGTCGTAGAACATGAACAAAGTAAGTACACCTAAATACATAAGAGGTAAAGAAAACAGAGTTGATTAAGGAAAAACAATGCTCATGGGGGACTTATTCTGTGGAACAGAAGAAGGATGTGATTAATCAAGTAACAAGCGGTTAACACCGCATCCCTTCGAAAGAACTTTGGGAACATTCATATAAAACAAGGATTGAGCAATTTCTAATACGTCAAGGGTAACTAGTTTGATATAAGATACCGTGCTCATAGCAAAAAGGATATATGGTGGTTTGAGTGTATTCCAATGCAATTTTTTGAACAACAAATTTTAGTAGATGCATCAAACTGAGTTTTTATTTCATTATAAAAGGATTTAAATAATGTAAGGCTGCATACACTTGCCTCTCCTAGATCCTACAGTAGCGGAAGCCTTGTGCACTTCGTTGCTCTTTTTTATTTATTTTTTATTTTTTTAAGATTTAAATACAGATAAAAACTCGCAGAGATCCTTCAATAAATATAACCTAGTTTAGAAAGAGTGATCGTTATTTCCAAACTCACAAGCTTCACACTCTATGCTAGATGTAGACTTGGTTGCAGGAACAATTTTTGGAGCAAGCGACAAATGACCTAACTGACAATGTTAATCAAAGGAAGAAACAAAACTAAATGAGGCAGACGTAGTAGTAGAATACGAATCGACCATGACCTCTCCCCTAAACCGTGCCCTCGACCTGAACAACCAGAACCACATCTACGATCACAGTACCAATAATAAACCTCCTTCCTCATGCCCTCCACCAATCTTCCTCCCTATTTGAAGATCCTGAAAGACACAATAAGAAGGATAAAATGAAACAAAGCAGTTTAAAGCTTTAGTAATTTGTCTGATAATAAAATTTAATGGTGTCTGAGGGACATGAAGAACCAAATACAATGATAAAGATGAAGTGGGAGAAATAACACCATGACTGGAAAGTGGAAACTTGAGTAGGAGAAGATGAGGCTAGTTTTCTTGATGGAAGAAAAAATATTAGACTTACTGGTCATGTGATTGGAGGCACTAGAGTCAATCACCCAAGTGGTAGGAGACGATGAGGCAAGGAGCGTAGCAGTACCTGTGTTGGAAAGTGTGGCAGAAGATGAAGAGGTGGAGACATCAAGTTGCTGATATTCATCTTGAGAGAGAGCTTGATGCACCAGCTTCAGATGCAGAGGTAGTATTGGTGTCATTAGGTGAAAACCCATCAGAAGACCCTTCAGTCACTGCAGAATTTTCCAACTGTTGGGTCTACTCCGGTTTACCATATTTTGTCGAACACTTGTCAATGTTGTGATTAGGCTTACCACAATGAGAGCACTGATGGAAGAGTTGATTCGATTGCTGTGAATTGTGCCCTCAACCAGAAAAACCAGAACCACCTCTACGAGCACCGTACCAATAATAAATGCAGAACTATCTTTGGTTGAAGAGGTGGAGTCACTTGGCAATGGAAGGAGAGACAATTCGCTGGATCTGACAAAAAGCTTCACTCATTGATGACACCTTTCTCCAGTGAGGAGCTTACTTTTCACAGACTGAAATTTAGGGTCTAAGCCAGAGTGAAACTTAGCATTGTAACTTGGCACGCTGAGACTTGAGCATTTCAAAGATCAGTTGAGAAAGGTTGATAAACATTTAATTCTTCCCACATGCCTTTAAGGGCACTGTAGTATTCACTAGCTAATTTCCCACTCAGTTTGAAAGGAAAAAACTTTTTGTATATAAATCATAGGCCCAAAAAACAAAATTTTATCCTGAGTATTAACTCTCTCAGGTCATCCCAGACACCTTTAGTTGTGGTGTGGAACATTACATTAGCAGTCACTGAAGGTTTCATACTATTCCACAGCCATACGAGAAGCATATTGTTCTCACGCATCCAGTCCTTATATTTAATATCGGCAGGCGAAGGTGGGGATGAAGTCAGGTAATCCAATTTCTCTTTGGCATTAATATATAATTATACTACATGTGCTTAGAGTAACTACTTTGAAGCACAGCTTAATTTAATTGAGGTAATTTGGACGTTCATGCTGTCCACAAAACTTTTTTAAATTCGCCATGATGTGAAAACAGCTACCATACAATAACCGAAAAAGGCAAGCAAAGGTGAACCAGAGAGCACAGAAAAATATTTGAGTAGCAGTATGCAGTAAACACAACCAGTAACAGTAACACATGCTACAAGAGCCAGACAGCAGCAAATAAATACTCTAAAAACAGAAGCAAGTGAGAAATATTCACGAGAATCAGCAACTGGTCTTTCCAACCATAACAGATCAACTGTGCAGTGTAAAAAAAAAAAAAAAAAAAAAAAAAAAAAAAAAAACCAAGTGCTGTGTACTCTTAGAACAGCCACAAGGAAAAGCCAACAGCAACAAATCAAATATTATAATGGTAGCCCCATGGAGGCAGCAGTAATATTCACCTTGAATATTAACCAGCAGCAGTGAATCGCCAGTGATATCTTCCACAATATCTCAAAACAAGAGGAAAACAACAGTCATACCTCATACCGAAGGACAAAATATAGTGTTTTAGCAAAGGAGAAATACTACCAGGCTACCAGCACACAAAAGAAGCACATACGATAGTCTTCATCGACTAATAAGTCAAACACTGCACCTGAACTATAATGCAGCAGAAAATTTGATAAACCTTGCTATTGCAGGGAAGGAAAAACCCTTAAAGCAAGAGAAAAACATGATCAGATGAAGATATCTTCGGATCACCCTAAAACTTTAGTCAAAGGTGAGCAATTGCCCCAGTATCTTGTCTGAAAAGCTACAGCATGATCTGATGTACAGATCACCTGATAACTGCTAGTCACAAAAATAAGCAAGTTAAGAATTTTTCAGGAATGGAGACCAGTGATCATAGAAGAGATTATTCTTCCATCTTTGACGTATAGTCCATAGCAATACCACAAGCAGCAAGTTGCTGCACCCACAGTAAGTTTCCTTAGAAGACCCTCAAAACAGCCAAGAGAATGAAACAAAAAGAATGAAAAGTTATAGCTCTGATACCATATAACAGTATCAAGCAAAGAATTAGCAGTATATAAGCATAGAAGTATAAGAAGAGAAGAAGAAAAGAAGTCTTGCTAGAGAGAGATGAGAGAAAAGTGAGACTGACTATAGGCTTAATTGTTAGCCCTATCATACAGCACAAGTCTGTTATATAATAAGCTTATAAGAGAGAAATTACGTACCTGCCCTTCACTAACAGCAAAACATAAGAATCATAAATTATAAGAAAAGAAAAGAAAAGGAGAAAGACACTGCTACCCTTATTCCTATGGTAGACAAATAATAACTAATAACTTTAACAGATTTAACTCCAAAATTTTTTATAATGCATTTCTGATTCTGCTCCTGATAAAAATGAAAGAATATGCTGCACGAACAGGTGAGACCAGTTATCTAAAGGAAAACAGCCATGCTTTCATTTCTTATACTTAGGTAATGAAGAGGTGTATTTGCATACTTGTTGGATTTCTGCAATTTTCTGGAAATTCCATTATGTAATAATATGACATGTTATGTGTTCAGTGACAGAGCATAAAAATTGTGATTGCATCTTTTCCCTTTCAATACTGCATCAACTCTGACTGAAATTTTGTGCATCACTTTTGATCATTGCTTCTCTCTGATATCTTTGTATGGTTTCTACTCTGTGTTCTGAAAATTCATTGGTCTTTACCACAGTAGGAACGTCCAGGCCTCTCTTTCCATCCTCCTCTTGGGTGTTGGTGTTGCAACTGTGACTGATCTGCAGCTCAATGCTCTGGGTTCTATTTTGTCACTGTTAGCAGTTGTTACAACTTGTGTTGCTCAAATTGTATCCTCAAGTGAAGTTTCCTTCTGTTATGTATTTTTTTTATACACTTGTTTATGTTTTGTATTGAAGCGATTATATTTTCATGATAACAAGCAGGGTCCTGTTTGATCCAGAGTCAACTTAGATGCATAATCCTGCCCTCGATTCTTATTATATCTTGGTGCTTGCAAGTTTCTGTTCCCCACTGTATAGGTGGTGGCAGGGTGTAGAATGAAGGTAACACGGACCAAACCCAAAGGATGATAGACTGTCAGTTTATCCACACCCATGACATGCAAGCAGGCATTTATAAGTCCGTTGATTAACTTGTCCAAACTATGGTGTGTCCTGTTAAAAAATTGGTCCAGCTGGACAGTTTTGAATATCTAATACATCTTTTCAATTGTGAGGAAAAAAATTGCATATGTTACTAAGTTTCAAAGCAATATGTCGAGTGTTGTGTGATCGATATATCCTTTAAAATTTAAAGGAAAATTTTATTGGGACGGTCATATGACCTGCTATGATGTATAGTGCGGAATGTTTGGCAGTTAAAAAGCATCATGTAGATAAATTTAGTGTAGCGAAGATGAGGATGTTGAGATGGATGAGTGGTAAAACTAGGAAGGAGAAAGTAAGGAATGTTTATATTAGAGTTGGTTTGGGAGTAGCTCCGATACATGATAAGTTACAAGAAAGTAGTTTGAGGTGGCATGACCATGTTCAATGGAGGCCTTTGGATTCTCCAGTACGGAGAAGTGATTTGATTTAGGTTGAAGGATCTAAAAGACCTAGGGCAGACCTTAAATGACCTTAAGAGAAGTGGTGAGGAAACACTTGCATAGCTTAGGCCTTGTATCAAGTGTGATGTCGAGTTTAGCTGATCGGAGGGCATGGATCCATGTAGCCAACACCATTTAGTTGGGGTAAGGCTGAGTTGTTGTACTGAGGAAGGTCCTAAAACTGATGCTTACACTCATTTGATTGGATAGATTTTGGCACGGTTAACCCCAAAATGAACCATATTTTTTAGAGGAAGCATGTTAATTTACATGCTCAGTCAATTACTAGAGGAGTAAATGTGCACATTCGGTGGTTGATTGGGTAGGCTTTGGCATAGTTAACAACAAGATGAATATATTTTGAGTATTCATTGAGATGGGCTCCAAATTTCACGAGGAGCAAAATTGTGCATCCAGTGCATTAGCTTCGGTTTATGAAGAGGCCATTTTCCTTCCTATTGAGAATAATTTGAGGCCTGAGTGAAGAAGATATCATCACTCATAAATGCATTGAAGGTGCCTCAGAAGTTTGCAGTGACATGTGGGGGATACCTTCTTCATTGCATTTGGTTGATGATTGTGGTTGACTTTTGACAGCAATCAGGCAATAGCTTGACTGTTTATTGAGAATTTGCTTCTGGATCCAGCTCCATATCTCAGAATTATTTGGACCGAGTTGGATTTCTTAGGTGGAATCTTAGATTGCCTTTGGGGTTGGAAGTTGGCACTTTGTTCCTGATGATAGAGGACAATTTTTAGAGTTCTTTGGCTAATTTCTGGTTGTTGTTTCTGGGAGAAGTAGAACCGAATCGATTTATAAATGTTAGGCATAGTGATATCTCAGTAGCTCAATTTCCTGTTGATTTTATGATCCCTTATCGGCCAGAGATGGTGACATGATGTGTGGATGCATTGACTGTCTGTCTGAAGACCTAGACATCAAACTGAATTTTGATGTCTAGGTCTTCAGAGATAGCTAAGGATTATTCATTTGCTATTCTTTGCAGCAATTGGTGACAGGAGTTAAAGGCATTTAATTTGGCCTCAGATTAGCCCCTTTTGCTGGTTCCCCCAGATTTATTATTGAGGGTGATACCCACTCTGCAGCGGTGAGTTAATTGTGATTTTTCAAGATGCCTGTGGTTGGTATGCCATTTCATTTGAATGATTTCCTACTTTGACCGATGAACTCACTAAGTCCGGAGCCTGTGCTTCATAATTGTATGTTGGACCCTGAATGGACTTACCTTTCTTTATTTTTGATTTTCATGGGTCGTGTGGTCTTGATTTCTTTTGTATTTATTGTCGTATTTCTCATTCATTCTGTAGTATAGTGCATTCTTCATCAGAAGAAAAGTCTATTATGGCTGTGTTTTGGACAATTAGGTTTATCATTTACTTTGTTAAACACTAGCACGGATAATTTTGTTTCTTGTTTAAGATCTTAACTATTACTTCTCAGATGACCAACACTATCCAGAAGAGGTTTAAGGTTTCTTCAACCCAACTTTTGTATCAGTCTTGCCCCTATCAAGCCATGACATTATTTATCGTTGGTCCATTTCTAGATGGACTTCTGACTAATCAAAATGTTTTTGCATTCAAGTATACACCTCAAGTGTTGGTGAGCTCAGACAGACCTTAAAAAAATATTGCTGCTTAAGTTATTTTCTGGACATTTTTAACTGTATTTTTATAATTTTTGTTGCAGGTGTTCATTGTTCTGTCCTGCCTGATCTCTGTCTCTGTTAACTTCAGTACATTTCTTGTAATTGGAAAGACGTCTCCTGTTACCTATCAGGTCCTGGGACATTTGAAAACATGCCTCGTTCTGGCCTTTGGTTATGTTTTACTTCGTGACCCTTTTAGCTGGAGGAACATATTTGGAATCGTGATTGCCATCATTGGAATGATACTGTATTCGTACTTCTGCAGTGTTGAGAGTCAGCAGAAAGCTATTGAAGCATCTGCACAGTTGTCACAGGTATTGCCTGCTCTTTACTTCCATCTTATATTGCTCCTATGTCCCTAAATTGTTGCTTGATAGAATTTCAATTGACTCTGTAGATTTTCACTGTATGGACCTCATGGCTGGTGCATTTTTTGTGGCATCATTTCTAAACATCATGTAAACCATATGATACCTCAGTAGCCACTTTTATCCAATAACACTGTGCTCTAACTAATGTAGTTGGAGCAATAGGTCTCAGCTGTAGATCTGAAGAAGTTCTACTCCTATCATCCCACAAATTTTTGCCCGAAGGGTCAAGTGGGGCCAAGTGGTTGCTACATAAATCCAAGAAAGGCATTCCCTAGGGTGTGGAAATGTTAGGAGAGATTTGTCCTAGATTCTTTCTGGAAATATGTGGGCCACAGTTTGAGAGGGAATATTGTAATCTTCAGCAATTTTGTTAACTAAGGAAAGAAGTAGAAGGAATCCTAATTGTTCCTTTTTTTTTTTGGGGGGGGGGGGTGTAAATAAATCCTAATTGTCCACAGGAGGAATAAAGTGGGAAAAGACTTATTTACTTCTTTAGTGATGCCAAGTCCAAATTAGATAGGAGTAGCAACATAAGTCCTAATTAGATAGAAGTTAAAATAGTTTCTATCAAGTAATTTGTACCTAGGCCTAGAGAACTTCACCTGATTGCATTGGATAGTTTAGACCTAGATTGCATGCTAATGTACAAAGGAAGTTTTTCCTTTGGTATAAAGTTTTGTTCTCTTTCTTTCTTTGTGTTTGTTCTAAGAAATGAGATGATTCTTCTCTGCTGCAATTTTTGTGGATTGCAGTGATTCCATGTTTTCTTGTGGGTTCAATGGATTGTGATGATTGCATGATTCATGTGGTTCAAGCCTTAAAGTGCCAGATTACTCTAGAAAATATAAAATGAAAACCTTATTTTTCTCATCTTTCTTATTCTTCTTTTCCTCTTCTTTATTATTAGTTTCTGTTTTTCTTTAGGCCCTGTTTGATTCCGGATAAAATCACATCCATGAAAATTTTAAAATACAACCTTATTGTTTTATACTGATTTCACTGTGGGAAAATTTCTCTCACATTATTTTTCCTAGAAACAAATGGAACATTAAAAAAAATCATCCCAGACAACCAGACCTGTTTGTTCCTTTATTTCTTAAATTCTAATACCAAAGCCATCAGACCAACTGACCTACACTCGTTCAAGGATCCAATCTTTCCTACTCTTATTAATGCCTGATATTAGCCACACCTACTGACCTAAACTCAATGAATTTTCCATATTTCACCAAATTTCTTCCAGCTTCTCTTTTTTTTCTGTGACTACCAAAAACATTAGTACAAAGTTGTAGGAGGGCGGGCTTTTTTTTTTTCTCTTCTTTTTTCTAAGAAATAGATATAGTATAAAGGTGTATATAAATGTCTGTTGTGCGATAAATTTTGAAAGGTATTTTATTTTGGTAATAAAAATATAGCAAAAATATATTTTATTTTCTTTTATTGGGCCGATATTAAAACTTCTACCCCTAGAAACTGGAAAAATAATATTTGGTTAACTTTCTCCTTGTTAGTCATGGACTCATGGGGCCGACATTACGAATGTTCTTCCAATTTCAGTGATTAGCTCTGGGAGAGGGGGTCAAGATTTGATCTTTGATGACCTTTGTTGTGTTAATATGTAACTCTAGCAGACCGTTGTCAGTTATACAGACTTACGATGGGACATGATGATATGTTATAGATATATTCGAGGAGATGGATAGTTCAATCACTTGGGTTCCCAGATACCTTTGCTAGTTTTCTGCAATGGTTAATCTTCTTTCTGTCATAGTAGCTTGGTCAGCTGGCTCTGGTAGAGGGTTTTTAGTTAAATCTATTTGTGTGTGCATCTGTTGGCTCCCTCATTGGAGTGCCTCTCCTACCTGCTTCTTTTGGAGCCTCCAACTAGCCAAGGATTTGAGGATAAATCTAGTTGTGGAAATTTGTGGTTTAGTTTAATTTTCAAACTGCAACAAAGAAGGATTAAAAAAAAAACTGGCGAAAAGTCGCAAATGAATTAGTTTGGGTACTAAGCATTTAGATTTTAACAATTTGTGATAAGAGGCGAACACTTTTTAATATTTTATTGAGGTTTTGTAATGATTTTTCTGAATTTTTTGGCTGGAATTATTTGTTTTCCCAATTTTATTTGTGAATCAACCCCTCTCCCAAAAAAAAAAAAAAAAAAAAAAAGAGCAAATTTTACTGAACTTTCAGATTGATGTGGAATTGAGGTGAATTATTCATTCCATAATCTTTCCTGAATTGTTACTGCCCTCTTTCAAGATAAGAAGATCCGTATCAAGCTCTAATATCTGATCCTAAGTAAACAGAACATGGGGCAGGTACAGGTGCAGTGGGGTACCAATTTTTAAAGTTTCCCAAGTATGGAGTGCCTTTGGAATTTAATATATCTATATATATATATATGTATACAATATATAGAAAAGAACCACTTGCATGAATTATCCCTCTTGATCTCTCTTCCTCCCTCATTTCTTCTCTCCTCCTTGTAAGTTCAAATCCCTCTCCATTCCTTCTGATACTCCCTTCAAATCTTGCTTGCCACTCTTTGATTCTTATCCATACATTTTTCATTATTTCCCTTCTCTTTTAAGTAGTGGTTCTAATTTCTTGGAACTCTGCTCCCATTTTTTTGGACCACTGGTTTTAGGCAGACCACTCCAAAACTGTCAAACCAATAGTTGTAGCGTGTGGTCACACTATTCTTAATGTTGAATTATGTTGGATCCACTTGAAAAAAAAATCCATGGTTAATTGGATGTAATTGAACCTGGCAACAGATGTATTTGGTACTTAGATGCTGCGTTGGCTACTGCAACACCTAGGAATGGCAACAGGGTGAAGATTGCCAATAATGACTGAACCTACTGCCCTACCACGGGTTTGACGCATTGGAGACCTTAAAACAACTCACTAAAAGAAGATAGAACTTTGCCATGCCCTCTGATAGTATGGGATGGGGAAATGATATGTTTTTCGTTTTCTTAGTAGTGGATCAAAAGTAGTTGCACTATGTGGGTGAGTCCTGGGAGGTCCCTAGTGCCATTAAGAAGAGCAAGGTTAGCAACTCTTTGCCCCTATTCAAAACTCACAGAAAAAAAGTGTATTTAGGAGTCTTAGTTATTGTATTCGAGGTAGGGAACATTGTCTCTAATTCAAATTTCAGTAGGGTTAGTAATTTGGTTACCCAATCAACTCACCTCAGTGCCATCTGTGACCACTATCATTTTGAACTAGGATCCAGTTTCAAGTAGCTTATACATAATAGTTGCTGAAGTTTTGTTTCATTTGACAAATGTTACTTGCTATATATATATATATATTGATTTATACCAAAAATGTCCATAATTATAGTTGTTTAGGCATTTAAATCCCATGGTCATACATTATTTTTAGTGGGCGACCCTGTGGCACAATAGTTATGTTGCACTATTGCAACATGCTGGTCACAGGTTCAAAACTTGGAAACAGCCTATCCTGCGAAGCAGGGGGTAAGACTGCGTACACTTGCCCCCCTCAGATCCTGCTATAGGGGGAGCCTCATGCACTGGGTTGCTCTTTAGTCATGCATCAGTTTCATGCACTTGATGTGGACAAGAATATAAATTTCTTTGTTCTAAATCAACGAGCAAGTAGGCTACCACATTATTCAAGCACTCTTATGTTCTAACTCCATTCGTAGGCATATCCAGAAAACACGAGCTAACTGTCTTTCTACCCCCTCCCCCAAAAGGGAGGGGGGGTGTTAATTTTCATTTTCTCTGCCTCAGGTGGTGGTACAATGGTAAATTATGCTTCATTTGTATGTCTTTATGTCAAAATGTTGATTTAATTCTGTTTTACATTTTCGAATGCTCCCAGGCGAAGGAAAATGAATCTGATCCTTTAATAAGTGTGGAAAATGGAACGGGGATTGGGAATGATGGTGCTGCCCTAACAACCCCTGTCTGGAGCTTGAACAAAGATTTGCGTGCATAAAGGTTTTTGTACTTCATTAATCCACAGAACATGAGAGGTTAATAGGAAACTGTTCCAGCAATGAAGAATTCAGGAGCAAGGGGATGGCCTCGATGAACTGCATCTACTAATGCGAGAGAATAGAGATGTTGTTTGAAAAGATTATGGGGGATCGCCAATATAATAGTTTTTTATTTTTATTTTTTGGTAGAAGCCATTATAATAGTTGAAATAGTAGCAAAAAATGCATTTATTTTCCTTAGCAGTTTTGTCTTCCATTTATATATGTTCCGAAGAGTTCTCAAGCTGGATGTAATCCCTGTTAATTTGACGGTTGATTGAGCATTATTGTTTCTAAATATTGGAAGAAGAAAGAAGATTTTTTAGGATTAATGATATTCAACACAAAAATGTTAATTTCTTCTTTGGTATTTGTTATGAAAGTTAAGACTAGCAGCTTCCCTGATCAATTCACATGTCTTCCATAAAAGTTAAAACAGAAAAAGAAAAATTAATAATAAAATAAAAACTCATAACTGTCAATTAAATTATGTGTTCATTTAGGCTTGATTTTTCTTTTCCCTTTATATTTGAGAATTAGGAATTTGTAACCCCTTTGAGTAATAATTGACCAAAATTGATCTTGGCCTCGGGTTGTGTATTTAAGTGATGAAATCGCTCTCTTCTTCATTCTTCTCTTCTAATTACTCCTAGTACCATAACTAGCCTAACCAAAGTTACCAAACCCTTGAAACAACTTACCAAACCCTTGAATCAACGCCCAAGCCATCAAATCCATCCACCCATCTCAATGTCAACCAACAGGCTGTGCAAAGAGGGAGAATGGCTTCAAGGGGAAGAGAAGGGAAAGCAAAAAGCTTCCTCAGTGGCCCAAATCGAGTGGTTCATCTCTAAGGATGCAAGAGCATGCTGGGAGATGTCTGAGGCTCGAAAAATCGAACAAGATAGGCACATCAACACTCTCTCTCTAATCATGTTTGGGATTGAAGAGCCCTTTGAAGCTTTTGGCTAGACGAACATTCTATAAGTAGGTTTTAAGTGTTACCCAAAGCTAGTTAGAAAGTTTTATTGCAATCTATCTGTGTCTGGGATTGGTGATTTGAGTCCCTAAAGATTAAGACCTATGTCAAAGGAGTAGACATTGAGTTTAGATTATAAGACTTACTTTGATCTATTGTGTTTGTCAATAAACCCTATGTCCTCATAATGAGCATGGTTGCTGGTGGAAATAAGCTTCACAGAAGCAATCTGCCTTATGGAAGGCTCATTGGACATATACTATATCATTTTGAGGTACCCATCAAGGGAGAGATAGAAGCAGCTCTTCCAACTGAAATTGATCTCACATTTATTAAGAAAATGGGAATCATTTTAAGCCTCGCAACACTGAAGAAGAGATGCTGGTCATGGAAGTAGTACTTCTAAAGCTTGTGTAACTGTCAAACAACTCCAAGAGTAGTTTCAGCATTTCGAGACCGGTCTTTACTCGCCTAGACACCGGAGGCAAAGCAAGATCGCATAATGAAGATCCTTGAGGATGAGTAGGACAACTAGCCCTATTTCCAACTTTTCTTTTTGAAAAACACTTTGTTATGGATTTTAGAATTTTTGTCAACTTTTAGCTAGTGGTTACGTATGTTTGACTTTTATTGGTTAATAACTTAAGTTGTTTATGATAATATTAGATCTTAGTACTTAATGAATTTTTTATGACTACATGAATATATTTGATGGTATACTCTGATTTATTATCCTAAATTGCATGACTTTAGGGTGAGCTTTGTTGACCCCCCTGTTTGTTGCTGACAAAAGGGGGGAGAAGAAAAATGAATATTAGATTAGTATTTAATGTGATATATATACTAGCAAAATCGCACGTGAGGTAATGTTAGGGGCTAATACCGTGAGTCCTTGAAACAATTTAAGTAAAAAACAAGCCAGTTTTGAGAAGCTACTACTTACATCCAAACCAACATCTATCAGCATCTAAGATCATTAATTGGTATTTGATGAGCAATATTCTAAGAAAAGTTATTAGACAAATTGACTTTACAATAACAACTGATGGTCGGGTTGTAGTCTTCTCCATTCTTATAGGGATTGACACCAGAATCCACATATTGGAAAGCTTTTCATATGACATGTAACAATTCCCATGACACTACCATTGAAGTTACATGAAAATATAGACAGGGGATTTGGTGGATTCGAACCACCATCCTTTTGAGGCATGAAATAATTTTGCACACCCGAAGTGCTATGCCAATTGAACTAAAGACCCTTATTTAAATTATAAAAGTTGTGATCAAAGAAAGAAAGGGAAAAAAAAAAAAAAAAAACAAAATTGAAATATAATATTTCAAATCTAATAAACACAAGCTCCTTTTCCAGAGGTGCAAACACATGTTCCTTTTAAGAAAATAATCAATTCCCATCCAACCATGCAAGATGAATCATCAAAACACCCATCGCAAATTATAACACAAGATGTTTTAGGTAACAACCCTTAGAATTCTTGCTAGGGAATCAAGGTATCATTAATTGCTTGGCAATTATGAAGGCTGAGGTTAAGGTCATTTCCCTATCTATTACTATTAGCTAAAATAGAATAGAGATTTGCCCTAGCCAGAGAGAATGACGTGTAAAAATGGGAGGTGAAACTAGGAAAGTATACTTGCTCATGATCAACAACATAAGGTCATGATACCCTTAGATCCCTAAGAGTCGATCAACACATAGTGTGGTAAGTAGAAGAAAAAATCCATAATAGAAATTCGGGAAGCTTATCTGAAGCAGTAAAAAAGATTGACCATCTAACTCTTCTTCATCACTCGAAAAACTATGGAGTGTACCAAGTAAAAGAAAAAATCCATGCACTAACTACATTTTTAACTAACTTTTTTATTTTTTTCTTGGATATTAGTAATTTTTACATCCCAATTGCTGAGGTAGAATCTCAAAAACTCATCAATCGTTAGCAAAAGGTGGTCTCAAATCATGGTGGTTTTGATAAGTAATGCCCTTTGATTTTCTTGTGAGCAGTGCCATGCACATTTTCCTTGTTGCATTTCCCTAAAATATCCAACATGGACTGTGAGACTCAAGAATACGATAAGTATCAGACCCGCCTGGCAGATCGGTGATGTATCTCCACCAAGAATATGGCAAGTACCTAGGGGTTTGGGAGATCAGAGAGGGTGTGCAAACTTTAGTTTCATATCGCTTAGGGAGAGATTCCTGGACTAATTAATAACCTCTAGCCTCCTTAACATGGCACAATACGTTTTAAAATCTCGAGCCCCATGGAACAAAGAGAACAATATTGTGTAAGGTTAATGGAGCCGGGCATTACAAATGGTATCAGAGCAGACCCTGATAGCGTGTGGGGCCACAACGAGGATGTTGTACCAAAAGGAGAAAATTTTGTAAGACCCAAGAATACGGCAAGTACAAAGGTGTGCAAACTTTAGTCCCACATCGCTTAGGGAGAGATGGAACAACGCGTTTTAAAACCTTGAGGTCCATGGGTCAAAGATGACAATATTGTACAAGGTTAATGGGGCCGGAGCATTACATGGACTGTGGGGACAATATTATGCAAAGTTAATGGGGCTGAGGCGTTACATGGACTGTGGGTATCCCAAAACAAGGCCTTTTCATTTACTGAAGAGTGTATATCTATTGAGCTCTAGATCTATAAAAACAATTGTAAAACAATGAGTGATTTGAAAAAACTTAAGTACCTATAAGAAAGGAAAGAAAAGAAAAGTCCCATGCATTAAGTAAAGTCATTATCCATCTCCATCTAATTATTGTTTGTAAAAGCTATAAACCTACATTAAACATAAGTAAAGAAACCCACATAACTCAACATTCAACAGTATTTTTCATGATGTGATGGACACACTTCAACCATACCATGACTGAGATTTCTGAAACTTCAAGAAGAGAGAGAGAGAGAGAGAGAGAGAGAGAGAGAGAGAGTATCATATTTCTGAAATAGGGGTTAAGGCATATACAAAGATTACCTAGTGTGTAATCAAGATAGAGTCAACTACTAAACAATTCGTGAAAGCATCTATTCATAAGAAACTGTCATTTCCAAATTTGAAACAGGGTATTAAATCATCCTCGTAAAAAAAACCTTAATGCTCTTCAAATGATAGGTATTGCTTGCTCGTAAGGATTTTGAGCGTCTCCAATGTGATCCAAGCTTTGCCGATTGAATGACTTTGCACCTATTATAGAAGCAATACCAAACATGTCGGACTAAAAATAACATATAGAGAGGAAGGGAGAGAAAAAGAATTACCTTAGAAGGAAGCACTTCAGTGCAATCAAATTGACAGAAGTAAGCACTTCGAGCTACAAAGTAGAGTTTCTCTTTATTCTTACTGGGAAGAAAACCCCAGAAGATTAAAGAATTTTCTGATCAAACTATTTGAAACTTAAAAAGAAATAAACAAAGAGACATATAGAGAGAGAAGGAAGATTAACCATCAAATAGAAGGATGATTGAAAATATAAACTATATCGAATACTGATCTATCACAAATATTGGTACTAATCTAGCTTAGTGGAATATTTTCCTCTTGTTGATTGATTGGTACTGCTTAAGTCCAATCTAATTGCCAGCAGCTATTAAAAATTTGAACAAGTGTATGGTGTAGTTTGGTTTGGAATTTGTAGTCATCTCAGATGCAAATGTTGGAAACCATGGATGGCCCTCTAGTTTTACTATAAAATTACAGGTCATGTACCGGTGTCATCATTAAACACCCAACCCCCCTCCCCCCCAAAAAATTCTTCATCATTGCACTTGTATACCTTTAAAAGTATCTTCATCAGTAAGTCTCATGCATGCTACATGGAATAAGATAGTTGAGGGTTGATTAATACTTACTGGGTTCAGTGTTGATGAACCCAGCCACAACCACTTTGCTGCTATCCTTATGCCACTCAAGGACGCAAAATGATAAAGACCAGAAATTCACCATTGACCAAATATGTTACCAACGGCATTAAAACTTTCACGTAACTGATGAGTTTACACATCCTGATAAAAACATGAGAAGACATCAATGAGATTTGAAATGAAAGGCATAATGCATAATCAAATGCCCATCAACATACAAATTATAATGTTTGAGACAAAAATGTTTCTAGGCAGTCGAATAACCAGAATATCTCATGTGGGGGTGGGTAGAAGAAGGAAATGGATTAGAGTAGTAAATATTTAGGATCACCTGTCTTATGGAGGAAACATTGGAGAAATCAACTTCTCAGTCAAAGTGCTGAAACATACTATATACTTCAAAAGAATTTCTCTAAATGTGAACAAAATAAAATAATCGAATTTCTATCCAATTATTGTAAAGTACCTGTAAGCTTAAATTATAAGCATAGTTGTTGGCGTGATAAAGATCAGCTGAGTAGGATATGTGTTGGAATGATAAGTATCTACTGATAGATAATGATCAATCTTCTATTCTTAGGAAGAGAATTGTTCCATATTGTGGCTGATATTATTCCCATAACATTGCTGATTTCATTCATTTTGTATGTTATCCTTGTATGGTAGTTTGTGTGTATTCCATCTATTTAAGAAGTAAGATTTCTCTCCCAAGAAGTAAGAAGAATTGGGAGTTTTTCCTCCGAGGAGTAGGCTTCTAAGGAAGACCGAACCTCGTTACATGCTTGTGTTATTTTTCTTGTGTTCTTCTCTTAACGTTTACAATAGTTATATATTAAAATCTAGCATACTTGTCATGCTTGCATAGAAATTTGAACCTAACTAGAATATTCAAGTCTTAAGCACAAAGAATAATAGGTCCAATGTAAGCTTGCTAATCAAGAACACATATAAAGGGCTTGCACCATGGTTATCTCCTGAACTCAATATCATCATTTTCTAATCAAATAACTATAGGAATTTAGACAGGAAATCAGATACATCTCATATATACCTCCTAGCCAGCACATCCTTCTCGTTGTACATGATCCTAGTTACTGATGGGGCAGACGTAACCGAGAAAGTTGACAACTCCTCAATCTAATATAAAAATCTAAAGTTTTGCAATGCTAATTATTAAGAAAATAAAATTGTATAAAGCATAAATCAAAAGCCCACCTTAAAAAATTCTAAAAATGCACACCCACTCAAAGCCAAGGGAAGAAGGTCATTTAAAAAATGAGAATGATATTACTTTTTAATGTGCAGATTTTCATCCTATAGCAGAAAGCAATCCATTTGATAAAATTCCTTCAACAGGATCATCTCTGACAACCAAAGGTATAACCTACGTTGTGGAAAAAACTATTGCACTTATTTTTATACAATGAATAATATAGATGGTGGTCTCATATGAAACTGGTCTCATTAAATTGTTAACATTCTTCCATACGATGCCTATTCGGTTTTCACTTTCCAACCTACCCTTAGTGCTTCCTAGAAACATTAAATATAAAAAAGAACAACAAAAAGGTTAATGAAGAAGATAAGGTATAAGTTAGAAGAGTAACATATGTAGGGGAAAGATTAGCCACGAAGCATGAGTACATGCACTTATATAATAGTATGATATGTATATTTGATAGAATTTCATATGTGATATATTGATTTACGTGATATGATAATTTATGTGTACTTCATTTATATCATTTGTTTATCATCACTAAAAAGGGAGAGATTGTTGGGGACATCCACCTAAGTTGGTTTTGATGATAACAAACAATGTGTAATCTAACCATACTTGTCTACTTAGTCTTTTGTGATAGACCGATAATGAATACCATGTAGTGTCTGACCTATCTCAAAGTATTTGATCTCAAAGCATCAAGACTCAAGACCCCAAGTACTAAGACTTGAAGATTTGAAGTTTTGAAATCAACTTTAACACTGAAGATAAGAAGATTACAAGCAAGAAGACGAGAAGTTTTAACTTATTGTAATAGTGCACATACCACAAGCATTTCACTACATAAGCATACACATGCATTAGTATAAGCGCACCTTTGATATCTTAAAATGACTAGAGAAGATACTCAAACAATGATTTAGACCACGAATACTTTATCACAAGGCCACATTTAATAAATAGTCTATTTAAAGTTAAAAGAAAAGTACATGACAGGCTTAGGTCCAATTCAAGCCCATCCTAATGAAGCATCCGATTGACCGAATCATCCAGAGCTTGACAGAACCCTAGACACTAAAAGCAACCAGTTTGAACCTAATGCTTTCAATCTACCAGACATCATCTAGACGGAGCATCCGGTCGATCGGATTGCCCAACAATGCTCATAATGGCTAGTTCAATAGCACTATATCTTCAACGACTACTTTTGACGGTCGATCGGAAGATAAAAAAGTTGACTGTTAGAGAGATTAATCGCTCAATTAAGACCTCTAATTACCCATATAAATGCCCTCACTATGGCTCATTAAAATACAATTAATACTATTAATCTAAGAGCAATCATTACAATATTAAAGTGAAGCAGAACCTTTATTCCTTGAGTTCAATTTCAACTATTTATGCACATCTTTCAAGAAATTAAGAATTTTCTTACGTGTATTTTCTATCTTTTGACATTCTATTGCAAGCTTTGAGAAGACTTAATGTGCTTCTAACAAAAAAAAAAAAAAAAAAGTAGACTTAATATGCATTCACTAATACTATTGCATATCATTTCATGCATTACATGAAGGTAAAATTTACCATTTTATTTCTATTAAGTTTGTTGTTTACATAAGTACTAGATTGCACTTAGGCTTATGGTAGGATCCTCTCATGTTTAAGATGAAGGTCACTCTTTACCTATAAAAGAGATTTATATAGATTCTTTTATCCTTAAAAGATTTTGTAAAAATGTTTCCTCCCCATCTACTATAATAAAAGGGAAGGACTAGTAGAATCATTATAAATTCTTGTGTTTCTTTGTGTGATCGTGTTTATTATTCATTAAAAATTACTCGCAATCATGCCAACGAGATTAAAAGTAATATATATATATATATATATATAATCCACTAGTAATAACATAGTCAACGCCAGGTTATCCAATAGATGCCACATTTTCAGCCCAGATTTTGAAGGTGAAGCTAAGTCTATGCATTGGGTCAATTGGAGATTGCAATAAATCATTTCAACTTATTTCTTTGGGAGCATTGAAGCCATATTGAATGCCAATTAGGGTTTATGAAGTTTATTAAAGAATAAAAGTGGTTCTTGCCAAGGGGAAAAATTGAAAGTGAAGCAGTTGGTGCTTGTGTGTAGAAGTTGTAATTGGATTGCGCTTAGAAAGTAATCCAAACTCTTGCATTTTCTCATTTTGATTGTAAAATTGACTATAGGCTAGATGTTCGATAAATTTCCACAGACAAGGTGTGTGTAAACTGTTTGAGAATTTTCTATTGTCTTTTATTACTCATTGTAATTGACCTTTGTGAGTATGCTTACAAGGTGTTTGATGTTATCCTTAGTATTATCTCGGGATGCACAGTTGTAAATATAAGTGGTGGGTAGTATCCTAGGTTTCACATTATATAAAACCAAACCAAAAGGAGAGTGCAGACACCACATGTTGTCACCCATAGAAGGGCTCAGCTATGAGTCGAGAACCCCTTGAGACGTAGAATGATCTCGTATTTATGATCATGAATTCTTCTTAAATCTAGACAAACCCCTTGATACATAGAATGATATCGTATTTATGATCACAAATTCTTCTTAAATCTAGGCAATGTATCTTTGCTTCTATAATGGCATAGGATGGTTAACTAATTAAGATTTTTTTTTCCAAAATGATAAAATGGCTATGAAATACTTGGAATTACTAAGACCACCGAAGAATCTATAGATCCATCCCAAATTGAGTCAAAAACCCAATTAGATCAAACTGACTGAGTCAACTTGAGCCTGACAAAGAGGCCTCTCGAAGAAGTATTTCTCGATGAAGATGTGATGCGTTGTATGATAGAGAATAAATCATGGCAATTAATTACGCTTTGATAGAGGAACCAATTCTAGAAGATGTGAGGCAGGAATTTTACTAATATCCCCAAATGGGTCCCACTTTTCTTTGCATTCAAGCTAAAATTCAAATGCACCAATAACTTGATAGAATATGAAGCATATGCAATGGAAGGCTCGAAGTGTTTGGTGGCTCTTCCCTAGTGATATGTCAAATGTTGTGAAAATAGAAGACCATAGATTAAAATCTTACACCTTATCAAGAGCAGATAGAGAGGCTAACACGCCATTTCTAAGAAATCTTGTTCGACTACTTGCAGAGAGATAGTGATCGGTTTGCCGATGCCTTGACTATACTTACATCCATGATCAATTTTCAAATATAAGGAAAAACCCAATCCTTTATGGTTCAAGAAATGGAAGTACCAACCTATCATGTTGTTTGCACCCTAGCCATAGATGGACAACCATGGTATAAGAAATACCTTGAAGATGCGACTGACAAGGAAAATGATTCCTTGGAATATATGCTATCCAATTTATACTCCATGAAGGCATCCTCTACAAAAAATCCTATGACAGAGTACAATTGTTATGCATAGATGAAGAACAAGCACAATAAATTATAGTCTGCATTTATCAGGATATATGTGGTCTCCACATGAATGCCAGAATGTTGGCTAAGAAGATCTTAAGATTGGGATACTATTGGAATACCAAGGAGGCTGATTGTGCTAAACACGTAAAGAAACGTCATAAATGTCAGATATATGCTAATCTCAGATGTGCCACCCTTAGGAGTTATATACTTTAATCTCACCATGGCCATTTGTAACTTGAGTATATACGTAATTGGTTAGGTGATCACCAAGTCCTCCAACAGACACGAGTGCATTCTTGTAGCAATAGCCTATTTCACCAAATAGGTGGAGGCACAATCATATGCTAAACTTATTGCGGTCAAGGTGCTAAGTTCATTACTGAGAACATTGTTTCTAGGCATAGATTACCATAAGAGATAATATTTGATCAGGGAAATCACTTTTAAGAAAAAGTCGAAAGGTTATGTGACCATCTAAAGATCCTCATCCAGTAAATGACATGGAAATTTTTAGAAGCAATATATTAGACATCCATACTGATAATTTTGTTCTCAATAATCCTTTACTCTTTTTTATTTTTTATTTATTTTTATTATAGGACTAGACTAGTCCTAGATTGTACCATTTGCTCTATACAAGACTAAAGAAGTATAGCAAGGTTGCCCATGATCAAGAATCCTAACTGTTCATGAGAATCATGACCATATGGGTTTATTTATTTATTTTTTCAGAAACAAAAAATTCAATTAGAAATTAAGTAAGGTGACTTAATACATAAATGTCAGAGTTAGACTTGATAATACAAAATTGTTTGTTGATAGTTATATAGGCTATGTTACGCATGAGTATGCCCAATTCGTTCCTAGGTATGAACAAAAAATGTGGTATAAATAAAGAATTATAAGCATCCAAAAAAAGAGGGATAACGCTACAAAGCCACAACCATGTATTTACTAGACAAGAATATGCAAACCAAATACTAATTAGGATTTCTGATTCTAGTAAGGCTTGGAATGTTGAGCTATTGAATTCATTATTTTCTTAGTAACCCACATGTTTTAATAAATTAAAATCATATCTTTATCCTTAAACAAGGAGTGGAATCCTATCCACCAAAAGCTGCAGGCGCAAAGTACCTAGGATGAATCAAGTAAATTCATCACAAAATGGGAACATTGAAGTCAATGAAAAATGTTTTGAAAATTACATGTCTTTTTCAAGGTCAAAATCTTATTCTAAAAATTCCTTGGAGATGGAATCCGAACTTCGATAGAAGTAAGAACTTTGTCATGTTACACCAACAATATTTATGTTGATTGTCAAAACAATGTAGAAATTCTGAACCACTCAATTTATATAATGTAAGTTGCTCATGTTGGATTTATAAGCTTAATTAATTATTCGGGTTGATTAAATGGGTGAGAGTCAAGTTACATGAACCGGTTCGGTTCACTCTCAAGTTTAGGGATATACTGGCCCAACCCACTGTGGTTTAGGGTTTTGGGTGCAGGATAATATTATAAATAATAGGTTTTAGGTTCCTACAGACATTATTCACTTTTCCTTGCTTTACCACTAAAGTAAAGGAACCAAAGAGGTCTAAGGGGCTGTAGAAGATCCATAACCAAGGAAGGAAAATTGGGAGTGACTAGCATCGATCATCTTTAGCATACTAAGTGAAAGGTACAGATCAATCATCTATGTTTTAATCCAAACATTTATGTTTTAATTTGATATCGTGTTCTAGTTGTTTGAAACCAATTAAGGTCCATTGTGAAACCCTAAAAAGAGCTAACAGCTCAAACACCTTTTAAAAAGTTAGATTAATTAAAAAAAGAAAAAAAAAAGAAAAAAAAAATGAAGTTTAGAAAACTCAGAATCAATCATTTAAGAAGTGGTTCTTGCAATCACAGTCCTTAGGATACACAAGTTGGGATCTATAGGAGGAAAAGTGGCTTACAAGTTTTTTTTTTTTGTAAGAAAGTGGCTTATAAGTTGCGATTGAGAAATACACAAGTTGAGATCTATGGGATGGAGGAAACGTACTCTACTCAACACTGCTTGCATCTAAAATATTATTAATGGAAGATTTTAAATTCTTTATTTGAAAAAAGTTCTGCACACTATCACACTCTCACATTTGCTTTTTTTTTTTTTTTTTTTTTTTTTACCATTTTCTCTCTCCTACCCTAACCATGTGACCCCATATGGATTATATCATTTCTAGAGTAAGCATTGGATTGTCATGGGAGATTCTATTGGAGATACAATGTCTTAAATTCCATCTGTAGTAAAAGTGGATAGATTTTGGAGGGATGTAGGGGTATTTTCAAAGGCTATATGAGTATTTTTGTAATTTTTTCATGTAGGATTTATCTATATATTTGTAGTGTGATTTTCTTTCTCTATAAGTAGTCTGAAAGAGGTGTGAGGATGAGCGTTGTAATCCTATCCTCCATTGATAGTGAATTAGAATTTCATCTCACCAAGAATCTTGACAATCTTGCCGAACCTAGTAAATCTGTGTGCATTACTTGTTCTTGTTTTTTCATTCTTTTTTTCATCTTATTAGGGTTGTACTTTTACAGATTTCACCCACATTGACATTGGCGTTGTGGGAAATACTTCCCTTTATTTTATTTTCAACGGTTTTACATCTAAATGTAGAGCTAACATTAAAATTAGATGCACCTCTAAGCTCTAACTAAAAAAATAAGCATATGAGATAACATCTCAAGAATTGAGACAGACTCAAAGAATTTACGAAAACTGAAAACTCTAGAGGAAAATATCTATTGTCAAAAGGTTTTTAGGGTGATCCTTATAATGATTTTCTAGGTCAACGAACCCATTAGCTTGATGACAATTATTAAGAATTAAATATTACAGATAATTACTCAGAAACCCCACCTTGGCTGGGTAGTGGTCCCATAATCAACAAACCCCATTACCTTGATGACAGTGAGTAAGAATTCAACATTGCACCTGCAAATACGGCTTCATGGCACACATGATGGTCTTTTTTTTTTTAATATGTTTCTAGGCCTTTCAGCCTGACTAGTCTAATGTGCTCATTATGACTCTACAATCGCATGGATCGGGTTATACTAGGATTGAATGAGAACCCTTCAACTTTCATCGAAAGTAGTGAAGAGCATTAAACACCCTGTGTGAGAGTTTCCAAGGACGTAAGAGGAGTTGACTCAGAACTACACACTTTCTGAGGCAAAGTTCCCTTGCCAACTCTGCTACCCATTGGGGTTCCCTCTTCCTCTTCTATCTTCTAAACCAACCACTTACATGTTACAATGTGTCCCTTAATTTCAGGGGTGAAAAAACTCTCAATAACTTCAATCACAAAGCTTTGACAACAAAAGGAATCAATACGTATATGAGACCTTAGGTATACCAATGTCTGCTTAGGCAAGACCCACATTTGGTCCACAAACTTATACAATGGTAAGGTTGAGTATGGTGAGAATTCATTTATCTGCCAAATTTACTCCATAAATCTGTATTCTAATTTAATGGAATTGGCCACATGGATCCAAACAAGACAAGAAAAATGAAAAAAAAAAAAAAGTTTTATCCCAACTTGAATGGGTGAATGTATTTTTCACAACCCACTCCTGAATGAGGATTCTGCATTTCTTGTATATTCAATGATTAAATTGAAGTTGCCATTATAGAGATTGAATTTTCAACTAATTCAGAAAGCTTAATATTTCTACATGGGAAGGTAGGATATATTGAACTGAAATTTTGTAGATTAATATATGAACATGTGGACACGATATCCACAAAATATGAGTTCCAGCCATGTTGTCAAAAGTGAAAATTATTTGAATCCTCAGGGAAACTACACGATAATTTAATTTATGATTAGGTCAGGAAAAAAAAAATCACAAAAGAATATGCAAATATTGGAAGCGAAAACAATAAAATTAAAAAATAACCATAAGTCAAACATTATATCAAATTTAACGTGGAGAACACTTTAATTGAAGAAAAAAATCACGGGACAAATCCAAGAGGAATCCACTAAAATCAAGAGAGAGGGTTATATCGCAATGTTTTTCTCCTCAAGTTTTTGCTCAAAGCTTGAGATTTACAAAAACAATATATTGCTACCTCAAAAGCATAAATAAGATGACATTTTTCTACCTTTTAAAGACCCCAAATGAATACCCCAATAAACTTGGAGAAACAACCAAAAACATAATTTTTCGATTTATCGGCTAGATCAAAAGTGTGAGGATAATAGAAAATGGTCTAAAAAATTATTGTAAAGTACCTATAAGCTTAAATTATAAGCATAATTATATATTAAAATCTAGCATACTTGTCATGCTTGCATAGAAATTTGAACCTAACTGGAATACTCAAGTCTTAAGCACACAGAACAATTGGTCAAATGTAAGCTTGCCAATCAAGAACACATATAAAGGCTTGTACCACGGTTACCTCCTGGACTCAACATCATCATTTTCTAATCAAATAACTATGGGAATATAGGCAGAAAATCAGATACATCCTATATATACCTCCTAGCCAACACATCTTTCTCGCTGTACAAGATCCTAGTTACTGATGGGGCAGACGTAACCGAGAAAGTTGACAACTCCTCAATCTAATATAAAAAATCCAAAGTTTCGCAATGCTAATTATTAAGAAAATAAAATTGTATAAAGCATAAATCGAAAACCCACCTTATAGAATTCTAAAAAACACACCCACCCAAAGACAAGGGAAGAAAATCATTTAAGAAATGAGAATGATATTACTTTTTAATGTACAGATTTTCATCCCATAGTACAAAGCAATCCACTTGTTAAATTCCTTCAACATGATCATCTCTGACAACCAAAGGTATAACTTTAGGTTATACATTGTGGAAAAAACTATTGCACTTATTTCAATACAATGAATAATATAGGTGGTGGTCTCACACGGAACTGGTCTCATTAAATTGTTAACATTCTTCCCTACAATGCCTATTTGGTTTTTCACCTTTCAACCTACTCTCAGAGCTTCCTAGAAACATTAAATATAAAAATAACGACATAAAAGTAAAAAAAAAAAGGTAATAAAGAAGATAAGGTATAAGTTAGAAGGATAAAATAGATAGGGGAAAGATTAGCCACGAAGCATGAGTACATGCTCTTATATAATAGTATGCTATGTATATTTGGTAGGAATTCATATCTGATATATGGATGTATGTGATATGATAATTTATGTGTACTTCATTTATATCATTTGTTTATCATCACTAAAAAGGGAGAGATTATTGGGGACATCCACCTACCTCCTAAATTGGTTTTGATAATAACAAACAATGTGAAATCTAACCATACTTTTCTACTTAGTCTTCTGTGATAGACCTATAATGAATACCATGTAGTGTTTGACCTATCTCAAAGTATTTGATCTCATCGCATTAACACTTCAAGATATCAAGACCCCAAATATCAAGATTTGAAGATTTGCAATCAACTTTAACACTGAAGATATGAAGATTACAAGCAAGAAGACAAGAAGTTATAACTTATTGTAATAGTGCACATACCACAAGCATTTCATTACATAAGCATACACATGCATTAGTATAAGTGCATCTTTGATATCTTAAAATGACTATAGATGGTATTCAAACAATGATTTAGACCATGAATACTTTATCACAAGGCCACATTTAATAAATAGTCAATTTAAAGTTAAAAGAAAAGTACATGACAGGCTTAGGTCCAATTCAAGTCCATCCGAATGAAGCATCTGATTGACCGAACCATCCTACCACAAGCCTAAGTGTAATCGAGCACTTATGTAAACAAAAAATTTAATAGAAATAAAATAGTAAAGTTTTACCTTCATGTGGTGTATGAAATGATATCCAATAGTATTAGTGAATGCGCATTAAGCCTTCTCAAAGCTTGTAATAGATTGCCAAAAGATAGAAAATACATGTAAGAAAATGCTTAATTTCTTGGAAGATGTGCATAACTAGTTAAAATTGAACTCAAGGAATAAAGGCTCTCCTTCACTATAGCTCATTAATCCTTTCAAGATGAAGGTCACTCTCTACTTATAAAAGAGATTTATATAGATTCTTTTATCCTTAAATGATTTTGTAAAATTTTTTCCTCCCCACCTACTGTACTAAAAGGGAAGGACTAGTAGAATCACTATAAATTCTTGTGCCTCTTTGTGTGATCGTGTTTATTATTCATTATGCATTACTCGCAATCACGCCAATGAGATTAAAAGTAAAAAAAAATAATAAAGTTCACTAGTAATAACATTTTCAACGCCAGGTTATCCAACAGATACTACCTTCTCAACCCAGATTTTGAAGGTGAAGCTAAGTCTATGCATTGGATCAATTGAAGATTGCAATGAACCATTCCAACTTATTTCTTTGGGATAATTGAAGCCATATTGAATGTCAATTAGGATTTATGAAGTTTATTGAAGATTAAAAGTGATTCTTGCTAAGGGGAAAAATTGAAAGTGAAGTAGTTGGTGCTTATGTGTAGAAGTTGTAATTGGTTTATGAAATAACCTAGAGGGGGGGGGTGAATAGGTTATACTAGGGGAAATTAACTCTTTTCGATGTATAGGTCCCAAGTGTGATTGCAAGTTAAAAACGATGCGGAATAAATAAAATAGGCACAATCACACAACACAAGATTTATAGTGCTTCGACTCAATCTGAGTCTAGTCCACTCCCTACAAGAATCTTCTTATAAGGTATTCCACTAGTTCTCCCTTTCAGTAGGATAGGTAGGGAAGAAAACCTTTACAATCTTTTTCACGAATAAGAATATCCTTACAAATCCCCTTTACAAGCAGAGGCACATTTACAATCTCCTTTGCAGGTAGAGATGCACTTTACAATCTCCTTTAAGGTAGAGAGGCACTTTACACTCTTTTAAGGATAAGAGGATCCTTACAATCTCTTAAGGATGAGAGAGTCCTTACACAAGCCTAAGTATAGTCTAGACTTAATGTAAAATAGAAAATGAAGAAGTGGAATAAAAGAGGATTACCTCCGGTGTGGTGCAAATGAAATATACAATGATAATAGAATGAATGCACCTTTTGAAGTCTTCTTTATGCTTGTAATGTAAATGCCAAGATGTAGATGAAGACTTGTAGATGGTCTTGAGTTCCTCTTGAATGTAAAATCAAGAAATGGTGTAGACCAATTCTCACTTCTAATGCTCAAATAATGCTTCTCTAAAGTTGGGATTTATTGTTAATTAATAAGTAGTATTAGAGGTATTTATAGGTGAGCTTAGTGAAGCATTTTAGGTAGGAAATCAGGCTCTAACGGACGTATTCTGGGACCACCGGTCGACTGCCATCGGTAGTCGGTCGACCGCCAAGAGCCGTTGGGATACTTCAAGGCAGTCACCGATCGATCGGGACTTTCTACCGATCGATCGGCTATGGTCTCGGACAGTTCTGGTTGACCGGGGCTTCCAGCCAGTCGACCGCCAGCATGACAGACTGTTTTGACAGAATGCTGTCATACTAACCAATCGTCAGTGTTTTGATCATAAATTTTTTATCTGACCTCGGAATGACCTTAAATCAGTTGCGTTGAAATCTTGACTCGATTTACTACAACCTCTATGAAGGTTTTATCTCCTGATACTGATTTTAAGATTTCTTAAAATACCCTTGAGTTAGGTTAATATGGTTTTCACAGAATTTCACTAGAACACATTTTTCCTAATATGTTCCTCACCACTTAGAGACTTTCCATACTTGGTCAAGGTATGCTCTATGGTCATTCTAGTATGATGCAATGCACATGCATGTGGTGAGTGCATATATATATGTGGAAGTTATAAATTACATTAAAAATGACCAATCTATCCTAGTGGTCTTCTTCTTCACTTGAATCTTCCACTCTTTGGCACTTTATCTTCTTTTCTACTTGTTTGCAATTCCATGTCTTTAAGCTTCATATCTTGACATCTTGAAGCTTAAATTCTTATGATATCTTTTTCAAGCATTGATGCCAACTTGTTGATACTCTTCATTTGATGACTTCAATCTTCATTTCTACGTTTCATTCACCAAATTCGATCTTTGATATGAAGTCTCTACAAAACAATACTTAAAGGAAAATTATGACATACCTTCATATGTTTGTTATCATCAAAATCAACTATAGGAGTGTGGGTATATCCCTAACAGATTACGCTTAAAATGTAATCCAAACTCTTACATTTTCTCATTTTGATTGTAAAACTGACTATAGGCTAGGTGTTCGATAAAATTCCACAGAAAAGGTATGTGTAACTTGTTGGAGAATTTTATATTGTATTTTATTACTCATTGTAAAGGACCTTTGTGAGTATGCTCACAAGGTGTTTGATGTTATGCTTAGTATTATCTTAGGATGCACAGTTGTAGACATAAATGGTGGGTAGTATCCTAGGTTTCACATTATAAAAAACCAAACCAAAAGGAGAGTGCAAACACCTCATGTTATCACCCATGGAAGGGCTTAGCAATTATGACTCGAGAACCCCTTGAGACATAGAATGATCTCGTATTTATGATCACGAATTCTTCTTAAATCTAGGCAATGTATCTTTGCTTCCATAATGGCATAGGATGGTTAACTAATTAAGATTTTTTTTTCCAAAATGATCTAATGGCTATAACATACTTAAAATTACCAAGACCACCCAAGAATCTATAGATCCATTCCAAATTGAGTAAAAAATCCAATTAGGCCAAACTCATTGAGTCAAATCGAGCCTGACAAAGAGGCCTCTCGAAGACGTATTTCTCGATGAAGATGTGATGCGTTGTATGACATAGAATAAACCATGGCAATTACTCTTTGATAGATGAGCCAATTCTAGAAGATGTGAGATAGGAATCTTACTAATATCCCCAGATGGGTCGCACTTTTCTTTGTATTCAAGCTAAAATTCAAATGCACCAATAACATGATAGAATATGAAATATGTGCAATAGGAGGCTTGAAGTGTTTGGTGACTCTTCATTAGTGATACGCCAAATGTTGACAAAATAGAAGACCATGGATTAAAATCTTATACCTTAACAAATGTAGATAGAAGGGCTAGGAAATCTCGTTCGACTACATGCAGAGAGAGAGCGATCGGTTTGCCGATGCCCTGACTATACTTGCATCCATGATCAATTTCTAAATATGAAGGAAAACCCAATCCTTTATGGTTCAAGAGATGGAGGTACCAACCTATAATGTTGTTTGCATCCTAGCCATAGATGGACAACCATGGTACAGGAAATACCTTGAAGATGCAACTGATAAGGAAAATGATTCCTTAGAATATATGCTATCCAATTTATATTCCATGAAGGCATCCTCTACAAAAAATCCTATGACAGAGTACAATTGTTATGCCTAGATGAAGAACAAGCACAATAAATTATAGTTTGCGTTTATGAAGATATGTGTGATCTCGACATGAATGCCAAAATACTGGCTAAGAAGATCTTAAGATTGGGATATTATTGGAACACCATGGAGGCCGATTGTGCCAAACATGTAAAAAAAATTCATAAATGTCAGATATATGCTAATCTCAGATGTGTCACCCTTAGAGTTATACACTTTAATCTCACCATGGCCATTTGTAACTTGAGGTATATATGTAATTAGTTAGGTGATCCCCAAGTCCTCCAATAGAAACGAGTGCATCCTTGTAGCAATGGCCTATTTCACCAAATAGGTGGAGTCACAATCATATGCTAAACTTAATGCGGTCAAGGTCGCTAAGTTCATTACTGAGAACATTGTCTGTAGACATGGATTACCATAAGAGATAATATTCGATCAAGAAAATCACTTTTAAGAAAAAGGCAAAAGGTAATGTGACCATCTGAAGATCCTCATCCAGTAAAAAAAATTTTAGAAGCAACATATCAGACATCCATCTTGACAATTTTGTTCTCAATAATCCTTTATTCTTTTTTTTTTTATTATTATTTTTTATTATAGAAAAAGACCAGTCCTGGATTGTACCTATTGCTCTATACAAGACCAAAGAAGTATAGCAATGTTGTCCATAATCAAGAATCCTAACTGTTCATGAGAATATGAGAATCATGACCATGTGAGTTTATTTATTTATTTTTTTTTTTACTTTTTATGAGAAAGAAAACATTCAATTAGAAAGTAAGGTGACTTAATACATAAATGTCAAGAGTTAGAGTTGATAATACAAAATTTTTTGTTCATAGTTATATAGGCTATATTATGCATGAGTATGACCAATTCGTTCCCAAGCATGAGCAAAAAATGTGGTATAAATAAAAATTATAAACATAAAAAAAGAGGAAAAACGCTACAAAGCCACGACCATGTTGTTACTAGACAAGAAATATGTAAACCAAGTACTAATTAGGATTTCTGATTCTAGTAAGGCTTGAAATGTTGAACTATTGAAATCATTATTTTCTTAGTAACCCACATATTTTAATAAATTAAAATCATGTCTTTATCCTTAAACAATGAATGAAATCTTATCCACCAAAGGCTACAGGCGCAGAGTACCTAGGATGAATCAAGTAAATTCATCACAAAATGGGAACATCGAAGTCAGTGGAAAATGTTTTAAAAATTACATGTCTTTTTCAAGGTCAAAATCTTATTCTGGAAATTTCTTGAAGATGGAATCCCAACTTCAATAGGAGTAAGAACTCTGTCATGTTACACCAATAATATTTGTGTTGATTGTCAAAACAATGTAGAAATTCTGAACCACTCAATTTATATAATGTAAGCTGCTCATGTTGGATTTATGAGCTTAATTAATTATTCGGATTGATTAAATGGGTAAGAGTCAAGTTGCATGAATCGATGCGGTTCATTTTCAAGTTTAGGAATATACTGGCTCAACCCATTGTGATTTAGGGTTTTCGGTGTAAGATAATATTATAAATACTATGTTTTGGGTTCCGACAATCATTATTCACTTTTCCTCGCTTTACCACTAAAGTGATAGAACCAAGGAGGTCTAAGAGGCTATAGAAGATCTATAACCAAGAGAGGGACATTGGGAGTGACCGACATCGATCGTCTTCAGTATACTAGGTGAAAGGTACAAATCAATCATCTATGTTTTAATCCATAATTTGATATCATGTTCTAATCTTTTGGAACCAATTAGAACACTCATTAAAAAAAAACAAAAAAAAAAAAAAAAAAAAAAACAAAAAAAAAAAAAAAACAAAAAACAAAACAAAAGGAAGTTTAAAAAACACAAAATCACTCATTTACGAAGTGGTTTTTGCAATCACACTCCCTAGGATACACAAGTTGGGATCTACGGGAGGAAAAGTGGCTTATAAGTTTTTTTTTTTTTGTAAGAAAGTGGTTTATAAGTTGAGAGTGAGAAATACACAAATTCGGATCTATGGGATGGAGGAAACGTACGCTACTCAACCCTGTTTGCATGTAAAATAATATTAATTGAAGATTATAAATTCTTTAGTTGGAAAAATTTCTCCACACTGTCACGCTCTCACATTGGCTTTTTTTTTTATAGTGTTTTTTCTCTCCTACCCTGACCATGTGACCCCATATGGACTATATCATTTCTGGAGCTAGCGTTGGATTGCCATGGGAGATTCTATTGGAGAAACAATGTCTTAAATTCCATCTGTGGCAAAAGTGGGCAGATTTTGGAGGGCCGTAGGGGTATTTTCGAAGGCTATATGAGTATTTCTGTAAATTTTTCATATAGGATTTATCTATATATTTTTAGCGTGATTTTCTTTCTCTGTAAGCAGTCTGAGAGAGGTGCGAGGACGAGCGTTGTAATCCTATCCTCCATTGATAGTGAAGCAGTATCTCATTTCACCAAGAATGTCGACAAGCTTGCCGAACCTCATAAATTTATGTACATTACTTGTTTTTGTTTTTCTATTCTTTTTTTCATCGTTTTAGGGTTGCATTTTTACATATTTCACCCACATTGACAGTGACGTCATGGGAAATACTTTATTTTATTTCCAACGGTTTTACATCCAAACAAAAGTGTAGGGCTAACATTAAAATTAGAAGCACCTCTAAGCTCTAACTAAAAAAATAAGCATATGAGATAACATCTCAAGAATTGAGACAGACTCAAAGTATTTATGAAGATTTAAAACTCTGAAGGAAAGTATCTATTATCAAAAGGTTTTTAGGGTGATCCCCATAATGATTTTCTAGGTCAACGAACCCTGGCCATTAGCTTGATGACAATTGTCAAGAATTAAATATTACAGATAATTACTTGGAAACCCCACCCTGGTTGGTTAGTGGTCCCATAATCAACAAACCCCATTACCTTGATGATATTGAGTAAGAATTCAACATTGCACCTGCACCTACAGCTTCATGGCACACATGATGGTTTTTTTTTTTAATGGGTATCTTGGCCTTCGGCCTGACTAGTCCTGTGTGCTCATAATGACTCCACAACTGCATAAAGTGGGTCATATTGAGATTAAATGAGAACCATTCAACTTTCATCGAAAGTAGTGAAAAGCACTAAACACCCTATATAAGTGTTTCCAATTAAGGATGTAAGAGTAGTTGACTCAAAACCACACACTTTCTGAGCAAAGTTCCCTTGCCAACTCCACTAGCCACTTGGGGTTCCCTCTTCCTCTTCTAAAGCATCTTCTAAACCAACCACTTACAAGTTACAATGTGTTCCTTGATTTCAGGGGTGAAGAAACTCTTAATAACTTCAGTCACAAAGCTTTGACAACAAAAGTAATCAATGCGTATGTGGGACCTTAGGTATACCAATGTTTGCTCAGGCAAGGCCCACATTTGCTCCACAAGCTCATACAATGGTAAGGATGAGTATGGCAAGAATTCATTTATCTGTCAATTTTACTCCACAAATCTTTATCCCAATTTAATGGGATTGGCCACATGGATCCAAACATGACAAGGGAAAAAAAAAATTCTTATCCCAACTTAAATGGGTGGGGGGTATTTTTTAGGGGTATCAATTCTAAGCCCACACCGGTAGGCCCTACCAAGTCCGACACGTTTATGGCTTGACCTAGACCGGTCCGATTAATAAGACCAACACGTTTATTAAACGGGCATTCACGGTGTAGGTAGCTAGCCCATCGTGCCCTACTTGAACTGACTCGTTGTAGCCCGACCCAGCACGACCTCCTTTAATGCTACATAAAATTTCTATTGTGCCACTACTAGTAAGAAACTAATTAAGCTTTCTTACATTTTGCTTTGTAGTAGGATTTGATTTAATTAAGCTTTATTTTGTAAGTTAAAATGGTCATAATCTCTTCTTTTATTTTAAGACAGAACAACCATAATCTCAACTCACTTAAGAATAGAATTTTAAGGTATGCACATTTAAAGCCCGTTTAGAGCCCGTTTAGAGCCCGTTTAGGCTTAAATAGGTCCGTAGCTCAATTAAAGCCCAGTTAAGGCCGGTTTAAGGAAGCCCGATTAAAACTCGACACCGATCGACTCGATTATAAACCGTACTATGTCCTCCAAAGCTAGGCCTGTTTACTTAAACATGTGTTTATGGTTTAAGGCTTTCAAGTGGTCAAGCCCGATCAGGCCCGACTGAGACCAGCCCGGCCCTACTAGTTGACACCCCTAGTATTTTTTACAACCCACTCCTGAATGAGGATTCTGCATTTCTTGTATATTCAATGGTTAAATGGAAGTTATCCAGAAGTGTAGAGATTGAATTTTCAACTAATTAATAAAGCTTAATTTTTCTACATGGAAAGGTGGGATATAATGAACTGAAATTTTGTAGATTAATAGATGAACATGTGGACATGATATCCACAAAATATGAGTCCCAACCATGTTGTCAAAAGTGAGAATTATTTGAAACCTGAAGGAAACTACATGTTAATTTAATTTATGATTAGATCAAAAAAGACCATAAGAAAAAAAAAATTAACTCACAAAAGAATATGCAAATATTGGAAGCAAAGAAAGTAAAATTAAAAAATAATCACAAGTCAAACATTATATGAAATTTAACGTGAAGAACACTTTAATTAAAGAAAAAAATCACGGGACAAATTCAAGATGAATCCACTAAAACAGAGAGAGAGGGTTATATCGCAATGTTTTTCTCCTCAAGATTTTACCCAAAGCTTGAGATTTACAACAACAAAGAAAAATAAAAGATATATTGCTACCTCAAAAGCATAAATAGGATGACATTTTCCCACCTCTAAAAGACAATCGAAAACTTAATTTTTTGGTTTATCAACTAAATCAAAAGCGTGAGGATTAACAGAAAATGGCCTAAAAATTGCCTAAATGTATTGAAAACCTCCAACAAAGCCTATGCACTTCTTCTCCAAGAGAATGTCATGCAAAACCTTTTTTTTTTTTATTATCATCTAATGTGAACTTGTCCATTTCTCTCCCCAAAACCTCTCTTTTTCTCTTTTGGAAGTTGTCTTCCTTCTTTTTAACAAAAATACCTATAATCAAAGAGATGTGCAGAGCACAAGAATAGAGGTCACTAGATTAACTCATGATGTTGGGCATGGACCAAGTCCTAACAATCTCTACGTGACTCCCAGCTCTCTTTTGGTACTTTGGATGATGTATTCCACTCTCCAAGCTTGGAATTTTCCTCCCATAGTCTTATTATTTTTAGAACCCTTACAATCCACTAGAGCTATATGAATAAAAGAAATAAAAATTTAAATCACACCCAAAAACAAAGACAATTTTAAAAGAAAAAGCAATACCACACATAATATAAATATAAAGTTATAAAAGATAGATAAATTGTAACTACAATTAAAAAAAAAAAAAAAGCCCCAAATTATTCTACAAATAATAGCTATAGAAAATTGGGTATTAAAAGAAGTTCAATGGATATCGTTAAGTTACAAAAGCTCAACACATATTAGTATTACATAACAAAATATATTGAGATGTTGGGAGTTATAAAGATATAATTCCACATCGGTTATCTAGGACCTTGGATGTGTTTATATTCTTTGGGATATCTACATCTAATACCTTAATGTTTTGGACACGACTCCCAAGTTGAAGAAACTCGTAATAGCTTCACTGGTTTCCTCCATAGAGCTTTGAAAAGAGAAGGAATCAATGTGTTTATTGATAGTGAAGAACTATGGGGTGGAGAAGATGTCACACCCCGCCTCCTCTAGGCAAAGGTATGTGGCACTGGATACCCATATCCAGTCAGCCTAACCCTCCAGGATCATAGATATAGTACTCCAAATCCATAAATGCCCCAAAATCACAACTAAAATTAGAGTACACGTATAAGATTTGTAAACTTTACTCTACTACTGGTGATTTACTAAATGATAATTACCATATACCAAAATTAATCTGAGTTCCGACCCCAGGTATTACAAGATTATAAATAATACATAAGGATAAATAACTAAAAATATAGAAGTGATATCCATCCACATAGTGTCTCACGCACACAAGCCTTACCGTTGCCACCGAAGTCCTAAGCCTGCCTCTGCACTGGTTCCACCATCTAAAAATGTTATAACAAATGGGATGAGCTTCCACGAAGCCCAGTGAGAGGTACACACACACCTATGCATCCACAATAATCAATAAAATAGAAACAAGTATAAATGCTCACCCACAATAATATCAATGCAGTTAGATGAATGCAATTAGATGAATGAAATAATATAATCCGGTTTTAGCAAACAATTTTAAGCAACAATTTCTAAATCCAAAGGGGTATAAGTGCTACTGCAACATAGGTGTTATCCCCAGTCATGAATGTACATTATCAGTCCTTAGGGATACAAGCTAGTTGCAAATCAGGAGCGTGCTGGTTCTGGAACCACATCGTTACCCGGCAAACCCCTATTAATAACCCTCCCATAATACCACTACATCGAATCCAACATCGTATGTAGGGTATACCCATCACCGAATCAAACATTGCGTGAGTGTTTGTTATGACATTGGTATCTGTGCACATGAATCACCGAAAATTGTCCCCACCCACGGACCGTCGGACGAGAGGATTAGCAAATACGTAAACCCCTATTGGCAAGGGTTGTAGCAACAAGGTGGTTATCCTAGCCCAATGCATTATAATATGCCACAACACAATTCAATCACACTCACAAACACACACACACACACCCTGAGCATGCAGTGCTGTCGGCACCAATCGTTGGCCACCCTGCACCCCTGTCACATACAGTCACACACACACACACTCACCTTGAGCATGTAGTGCCGCCGGCACCTTGCACCCCAGTGACACACACACACACACACACACCCTAAGCATGCAGTGTCATCGGCATCAACCGTTGGCCTCCCTGCACCCTAGTCACACATACACACACTCACACCCACCCTGAGCATACAGTGCCACCGGCACTAATCGTTGGCCACCTTGCACCCCAGTCACACACACACTCACACACACACTTATCCTGAGCATGCAGTGCCACCGGCACCAACCGTTGGCCACCTTGCACCCCAGTCACACACACACATGCACACACACACACACACTTACCCTGAGCATGCAGTGCTGCCGGCACCAACCGTTGGCCACCTTGCACCCCAGTCACACACACATATGCACAAATATAATCCACATTCTCATGCCACATCAATACTTTCCACAAGGAACAAGGTAATAATAATATGAAAAATGACATGATTCACCCATATATGCAATATGATGTAAGCATTCCATAAAAACATACAAAATCCTCTCACCTCGAGTTCTCAATGGCGGTAGATAGTTGATAGTTTCGTGTTGCGTGTTTCCATCACTTCTTGGTTCCACTCCTAGACACATAGTGTTTTTAGGTTATTTGGTTACCCATAGGGAGTGGGACACTAGGACCCATGTCCTCATAAAAGGATTAAAAATTAGCTTTAAAATGGTTCACCGGTGGATGCTCACCAATGGATGATCATCCATCGATGAGTTATCGGTGAGTTCACCAGTGGATAAATCCGAAAGGGATGCAAATCCTGCAATATTTTCATCGGTGGATGGTCCCTGCCTTCACCGGTTGGCCCGTGACCATCAGCCGGTGAAGTTGAAATCGGGATTTCCTTGCCCAGAGCAGCCCTATAGGCCCTGTGGCCCCTGTGTATGGTGGTGGAAATGCATATTGTTCACTGGGGTTTCATTTCCCAACTCTATTCTTTCTCTCTTCTCTTTTACATAGTTTATAGCTTAGATTGCTTGTGATTTTTAGAGTGGGCTGTATGTGGGGCACTCACACACTTCACTTAGCTTATGTTGAGTGAAATTAGTGAGTGGATCAACATAGGGTTTCAAGATACACCTAATTTCCCAATACACAAGTCTAGGTTAAGCTAAATTGGAGAAGACTTAGGTTGAGCTTATGGAATAGTCATTAATGGCTTATGTAATCACTCCCACACACCATACATAGGTTTAATTTCATTTTCCCAAACCTAAATTTTTAGTAGAATGGTTAACTATAGAGGATTTGGGAAAGGTTCATTGTTCTAGGGTTTATTTGCCCAAATTTGGATTTTAGATGGGGATTTCATAGGGGATTATCCATAAACTCTATTATGACCATTCTAACCTTAGTTTAGGTGCAAGACATTTTTTTTCCCAACTTAGGATTAAGTTAGGATGTTAGGTCATAGAGGATTTGGGCAAACTCCCAAATCCTAGGGTTTTGGGTTGCCAAATTTTGGGGCTTTTCATATGGGAGGCTTCCCACATTCAATTTGAGTGTTTAACTTGTTTGATTAGGTCCCTCACATCAAAATCCCCATTCAATTTGTAGATTGGGTATGTGGGTAGAGGGATTTTGATTAGGATTTTTCCCCAACCTAGCCTAGGTCAAGAATGGGGTATGAGAGAGATAGAAAATTATCTAAATGGTAGAGAGAGGAACTTACCTTCAATGGTAGGTGGTCCCTTTGCTTCCCTCTTCTTCCTCCTCCCTTGCCTTCCTCCTCCTCCTCCTCCTTCTTCTTTCTCCCTTTCCTTGTTTCTATTTTGGTAGGAGAAGAAATGAATGGTAAGAGTCCTATTTATAGCCACTTAAATCCCATTAAGGGCTGTTTGGGGAATTAATGGGCTTTTACCCAATATTGAGTTATTCAGCTATTCGGCACTAACGGGCCCACCTTAGGGTGTCCGGATACTTTAATCTATTCCCCAATAGATTGTCCCAACTATTGGGGGTGGTTTGATGTGCACGGGTGCGAAGACCCGAGTCCCACGGTAAAATAAGTCGATTTCGGCCAGTATTCTCATCAGAGGGTGTTCATCGGTGGATGCTCCATCAGCCGGTGAAGGCCGAAGGTGAAGGCCAAACTGGTCACCCTTGTGAGGAAATGGTCCTTAAGTTGAGTGGGGCCTTCTCAAGGTGCTTTCGGTGTGTGGGCTCCACCTCTTGGTACATTTCACTAAAAAGGTTCGGGGAAGTTCTCTTCAATGGTAGAGTACATACCTTAACTCCTTCAATGGTTTGTAGTCCTTCCATGTAATGAGCCGGGCAAATCCATAAGTTACTCGTGGTTGTCACCTTGTTACATCACCCATGTACAAAAGTTGAAATTAGCCCGGGCTTTTAGGCATGGGTATAACAGAAGAGATCCGACCGGTGCTCATAAAAGGAATCCAAGGATCCAAAATCTCGATTCCTGTCTTATCTAAAGGCTATGCCGATAGCAAATGGTGTCTCTTGGAACTGGTTGAGATAGTTCAAATGCTATATATTCAATGGTCAAAAAGTTCTGCCCATATTCCTTGATGTTGAACCAAGAGATGTACGCCTTCAGACTGTTAGTTTTCAAAAATCGTTTAAGAAACACAAGAAAAATGTCAATGCCAAGAAAATAAACGGTCGGAAAGATGCATTGACAGAAGTAGGAGGAAAATCTGGATTCGTGCTTCAGCAAGTTAATGGGTAATTCTGAAACCCCACAATCTTTTTTTATTTTTTTAATCTTTTAACTTTTAGATTTTTATTTTTATTTATTTATTTATTTATTTTTAACCTTAGATCTATGAGGATTTTAAGAGAATTGGTAATGAGATCTTTTCCAACGGGTCTTCAACCAGACACATGTACTTCTAGGTCTATGTGCTAGCTATTTGGGGTTGAGTGCCCGGGTGTTGGGTTGCATACATATGTCTAGTTGAAGGGAAAATCGTTGGAGACGATCTGAATCCTAACAGCTATCATATGCCAATGCAGTTGGGTTGCATGGTAATTGTGCTAGATTCCAACTAGGTTGGTAGCCTGGTCGAAGGAAACCCTTGCCCTATCACAGCTTGAGTCAGTTGGTTGTGGGTTCGAGGCGGCACACCCCACTATCGCTTGTTTGTCCTACGGAAGCACTACTTGCCGTATGGGGCTTTGACCTGGGGCTATGATCACTACCATGAATACCCTCTTTTTTAGTTAGAAAAAAAAAAAAAAAGTAATAATGCTAGATTATGTACTAGCCTTGTATTTAACAGAAAAACATTTTTTCAATTTTTTTCATTTTTTTTTTTATCTTTTTTGTAAATTCATGTAAGATTTTTTAAGATTGAAAAAGAAAAAATAGTATATAAGGTTCTAAAACTCAGGATCGATCAAAGACAATACCAATTCAGATCGCCAGGATGAGAATGTATTAGACAGATTACTCCTGTTTTTCAATATAAAGTCATTTTTTATAATTATTTTACCGTTATGCCTTACTAGTGGATCAGTATTGAATCAGGGATCAGGGATCGAGGATCGGGCAAGATCAATATCAATCGAATCTCGATACTGACCAATCCAATCTGAATTTTAGAACCATGGACTATAGTTACCCAAATTATCATGTGGAAGATTGGATGGGGGCATAGTGGGTGCATGGGTATATAAACCGACATGGTATTCAAGAATTTATGGACATAAAAATGGGGAGGGCTGTTTGATTGAATAGATATGGATAATCCATATAGTGCAAAACTAATGTTATGTGGATAAATTGCCATGTCATCCATCCACATGGAAAAATGAGAGTGGACCTGGTAAAATAGCTTTCCTTTTTTCTTTTCTTTCGGGGGGGGGGGGGGGGGGGCGCGCGCCGGGGAGGAGTGGGGAGTGGGAGGGTAAAATCCCTTATTTCATTCAATTAAAAGTTATTCTTCATTTCTTTTACTTCACTTACGATTTTAACCTCATTAGTTTTTTTTTTTTTTTTTTTTTTTTTTGATCAGTCAAACAGAAAAATATTCATTAAGTAGCAATATTTACATTAGATGGCATATCCGCCCTATATATGGGTTTTCTATTAGTTAGTGTAGCATGAGCTATAGCTTTTAATTCTCCTAATAGCCTATGTCTATTTATAATACAAAAGTTAGGAGAAGCAGGATGCTTGTCCAACTCACATCTTAGCATAATTAAAGTCTTTGGCCATAAGGTTAAAAGTTTTTCAAATTGTTTGTCAAAAAACAGCTTTAGGTCTTCTGCGTCACTCCACACTGTGTCCACATTCCACCTCTTAGTCCTTGCTCATTTTATCCCCTTGAGATGACCTACAACCTCCGCTTCACCACTTTTTCTTGTCAAAACATAGTTTGCTTCACAGAAGATACTTTTGTTTTGGGAAATAAAAGCAATCGCCCATGCAGACATAATTTTCTGTTTGTCCATGATATTAGTAATGATGAGAGTGATTGTGCTAGGTGTTGATGGTGTGGGTGTGATGATGGAGTTTGAGTTAGATGTCACCTGGTTGTCTTGATTAGAGCGAGTAATTCCATTTGCAATCCAAAATTCAATGTGCTTAAGAGTGCTAACAAAATCTGGTTTTTGTGCACAGAAAAGTGTTTTATTTCTATGATTCCAAAGAAAGTAACAAGTGATTATGAATACAGAAAAAAACTAGCTCATATATTTTTTTCAGAATAAAACCAGAATTGAAGCAAAATGAAACTAGTTTATTAACAGAATCTATTGGAAGATGATCAGGTTTAAAGCCCAAAGGGCCTGAAGCCCAAATCTTCCTAGTGATCTCACACTCCACCAACAAATGGTAAAGAGATTCCTGCTTGGCTGAGCATTAATGACATAATGGGTCAATATCCACCCATTTTGACAAAATATCCTTTATTGGTAAACCGCCATTTATTGCTCTCCAAAAGAAAATATTAAACCTGGGGTGGATATTGACTTTTCAGAAAAATCGCCACCATCGTGACCATGGAGATGAGCAACAACACCTGTTTGAGCATGCATTGAAATTTGTTAGTGTGTTGGTCTGGAGAAATTTAGCAGCTAATTTTGTTGAGAAGGATCCCTCCTTTGACAGGGTACACCACCATCTGCATTATTATGGGATAATGGGATTTGAACAATAGAATCAGTAACATTACTGGGAACTACAGAGTTTAAAAGTTCATTGTTCCATGTATTATCAATGATGAAGCTACTAACTGATTCATTAGAGAGTGCGGATTGCATTGTTGTTCAAAACCTTGTGTAACTCAAGAATGTTATTTTGAGAGTGAACCCATGGGTCAAACCAGAAGAAGGTATTGATGCCGTTACCTATATTCCAAATGACCATCCTTCTTAAAATTGGAGGAATTTTATTATTTCTATTCCAACAAGGTGATCCTCTTGTTTTAAGAGTTTTAGGGTCAAGGACTGACTTGTTGGCAAAGTATTTTGACCCAAGGACTTGGACCCAGAGGCTATTAGCATTCGATAGGAGTCTCTATCCCAATTTGAGAAGAAGAGCTTTATTCTGGGTTTCGGCATTTCTAAAACCAAGCCCTCCGATAAACTTTGGTTGACAGATTTTATTCCATCCGATAAAGTGGGCTTTATTTGTCTTACCATCACCTTCATTCCAGAAATGCAAAGAGATTGAATCAAGTTCCCTACAAATTTTCTTAGGAAAAGCAAAACATGACATGAGATAAGAAGGAATCAAGGTTAGAGATGATTGAAGAACGATGCCTCTCCATGCAAAAGAAAGCAAATTAGATTTCCACAAACTTAATTTATTTTTAACTCTAGCTACAATTTTATTGAAGGTTAAAGTCTTTTTCCGATAGTGGAAAAGGTTGGTACCAAGATAGCATGTGTCATTGGTCATTTCATCAATATCCATAATTTTGCTTAAAAGCTTTTTTGAGTTTTCACAAACATTAGAACTGAAAGTTAACCCACTTTTAGCAAAATTAATGGTTAAACTCGAAAGATCAGAAAAGAGGTCCAAGATGTATTTAATGGTTGTCAGGTCTTCATGTGTAGCCCTACAAAAGATGAAACTTTCATCTGCGAAAAAGAGGTGAGAAATTTCAGGGGCATTTATGGCAATCTCAATGCCCCTAAAAAGATTCAGATCTCTGTAAGTCGCCAACAATCTAGACAGACCTTTCATCACAATTATGAAAAGGAAATGACTAAGTGGGCAACCTTGACGTATTCCTCTAGATGCTTTAAAAAAGTTAAAGGCAGATCCATTCAATTTAATAGAGAACGAAGTGGTATTGATGAGATGTTGAATCATACTAATCCACTTCTTAGTAAACCCCAAAAATTTGAAAATAGCAAGTAAGAACCCCCATTAGTTTATTCCTTCTTGATATCAAATAATTGCAGGGATCAATCAAAGCTAGTGGACTTAGTTGTTGACTGGGCTTTGAGTGAATTGAGTAGCAATCAATTGGGTGATATTAAATACCCTGTTGGATTAGATGCCCGTGTAGAAGATCTATTACAAATATTGAATGTTGGTTCCAGTGATATTTGTTTTGTGGGAATATGTGGCATAGGTGGCATTGGAAAGACAAGTATTGGGATTTCTCTTTATAATAACATTTTCTGAAGTTTTAAAATGAGTTGCTTCCTTGCAAATGTGAGAGAAGAAGCATCAAGACCAAGTGGTTTAATTTCTCTGCAAGAGAAACTTATTTATAGTCTCCAAAAATAAAGTTGAAATACCCAATGTGTATAAGGGACATGGATTGATAAGAGAAAATTTTCAAGGGCAAAAAGTTCTTATTTTTGATGATGTGAATTCTGATTCCCAACTCAAATATTTGGCTTCTGAATCCAATTGGTTTGGTTCAGGAAGTAGAATCATTATAACAAGTAGAGATGAACATATTCTACAAAAGGCTAATGTTGATGACATTTATAGGCCTGAGGAATTGGATGATGAGCAATCTCTTCGACTCTTTAGTTTGCATGCATTTCAAGCCAACAACCTCCTGAAGATTATAAACAGCTTTCCCAGGAAGTGCTACAGTTGGCAGGATGATTACCAATAACTCTTGAAGTGTTGGGTTCTTCTTTTTTTGGCATAAGAGTTAAAGAAGTATGGCGAAGTAAGTTACGAAAACTGAAAAGAATTCCTGATAGATGTGTCCTCAGCATATCAAAAATAAGCTATGATGATATAAAAGATGAAGAGAAATCTATATTTCTTGATGCTGCATGCTTTTTCATTGGATGGAAAAAGGAAACTGTAATTTCTCTTTGGGAAGGTTGTGGCTTTGACTCGATATCAGTAATAAAAAGACTCACTCAAAGGTCCCTCCTAAAATTTACCAAAATAGTATCTGATACATCTACAGGAACCATAAGTGACTTACCTATTGATGAGCTAAGAAATCATGATCAAATTCAAGCCATGGGAAGAGACATCGTTTTGGAAGAAAGCCATAGGGAGCCTGGTGGGTGCAGTAGGCTATTTGATAGTTAAGAAATCTTGGATGTAGTACATAAACACAAGGTACAAATTTGTTCTTGGACCCCTTTTTACTTCTATGTTGATGCCTAACACTAGATTATTGACTTTCTACCAAAATAAATAAATAACACTAGATTATTGAGAAAAAATTGATTTGAGGTATATGAGAGCCAAGCAATAAATATATAAAGTGCATTTAATGAGTTAGTCCCTACATTTCTTTGTTATTATTATTATTATTATATTAGGTTTTTACGCATCAACTTCCATTGTGTTACACTACAGGGAACTCCAAAGATCGAAGGCATCTTCTCATACTTAATAATTTTTTTCCAAGTGTAAGCCTCCATAAGGAATGCTTTGTGATGATGTCCAAGCTAAGATTCCTCTCATAGAAAATATATACGGAACGATTCATGAAGATCGATAAGCATGCACGATAAACACTACAAAAACAAGTTTTAGGCATACCTGAATCTATGAATGAAGAATAAGAACTCCTCAATGTCTTCTTGTATGCTCCTTGTACAACACGATCAATGTTGGTCTGGTCTACCCTTTTTCCCTTTTGCTTTTGGTCGTTAGCCTCATTTAATGGGTCAGTGATAACTATATATAGGGGTGAGGGTAGGGACCAACCATGCAATAAAATTAGGGTTTCCTCCCCATTAAGGAAACAATACCTTAGGTCCACACATAGTAATAAATATTTCAACCATTAAGGTGTGCTAATAGAATCCAATATTTCCATAGAGATCACTTACCAATAATATTGGATTCTTTCTGCTTACTCTATTTTTAGTCAACACCACTAAACCGGTTTTGAAAACAAATCTTTGACTATGCTAGCCCACCTAATAGGAAATCTTACAATCTCCCACTTGGGCAGCATATGTCACAAGTTTTAGATTTTAAAATTTATTTAAAACGACTCTCTGATTTAGATAAACTGAATGTGGCCACAAACAAAACAGTGTCAAATGGAGTGCACCTTAAACCAAATGCCTTGGTCTGAATGAGAATTACAAACACCCAATCGTATTGATCATCACATCTAAAGCGATATGAGACCACACACGTCAAAATGCTCATAACATCACCGACTTGGGCTAAACAGTATGAAAGTGTGGTATGAAAATAATATGCAATAGTGATCATCATGTCTATTTCCAAATTGGTCCTGGCTCGAAAACCAAATGAGCCCTATGAGACAGATACCGAATGTCTCATTAACTACAAGCGTCTCCCAAATGCTTAAGCTTCAATCAAAGAAGCTCATTGGGACTGGGTCCGGATGTCCCACAACACCAGCACTGGACCTCAATCAAACGAGGCTTTGCTAGCGACTGGATGTGTGTGTATTGACTGGAACCTTAGATACCGAATGAAGTAAATACACCACATATAACCTCAATTTTCTGTAGGAGGCAAATAAATAAGTGTATACATATAAACAAATGGCCATAATAAAAATGCATATATATTCTTAAGAAGAATAATAATGCATCATATGTATAAACTAAAACTAAAAGTCAAATGCGAACATATTGAGCAAAACTCCAACTAATAAAATACATCAAAAGAACTAACATGTCCCATATTAGTGATACGCTCTTGAAAAACTTTTGGAGTCAAGCCCTTAGTAAGATGATCTGCAATCATGTTTTCTGTAGCAATCTGTTCCATTGTAATCTGTGACTCTTGAACTTTCTCTCTGACAAAAAATTACTTAATGTCAATGTATTTAGAGTCTGAAGTACCTTAACGGTTATGAGAGAAACTAACGGCAACATAGTTGTCACAAAACATCTTCAATGGTTTAGATATAGAGTCAACAATCTGTAATAATGTAGTTCTACAGAAATTTATGATTCATGAGTTTACTCCCAATGATCTTTAGATAGACCTATTCGATTCCTCTCATTTTCATAAAGAACCTTAGCTTGAACATAATTAACAACCACTGGCTTAGGAGGCTCATCAATTCAAGATTAAAATTTATTATCATAATAGCCAAAAAAATATTAAAGGATTAGTTCCATTTCTTAAAATTGACACCATTCAAACTTTTTTAAAAGAAAATAGCTGAGAAGTCAAAGCTGACAAATATAATTATACATATTTACCAAATTATATAATATGCAAGGACAGAAGGCATATTAAACTTCCCAACAATATAATTAAATCTGACTAATTGGGCTGTTAATCAGATTTATCCCAGTATTGTTTTCAATAACTGTAGGAAAACAGAAACTGGGAAAAGATCCGACGTCATCGGGGTCACACCTGTGGTGGTTAGATCGCCCAATATGTAGTGAAATCTTTCACACGCAAGGCAAGACGCTCGAAACAACACCACTCTGAAGATTCCGTCACCTGTGGTGGCAAGACAAGAACCTCCAAAGCTATGAAGCCCAAAATGTCACCCTCACACTATCAAGCGAAACCGACCAAATGAAGACTCACCTGTGGTAACAAGAGTACATTATTCGCCATATGGTCTCCTTGATTGCAACCCATCCTGAATAGTCAATAGTAATTTCACAATCTCAGTAACTAGCCCACTAAGTGGAAGCGTAATCACTGAAATTATGAAAACCTATAGACTTGAATTACTACCAAATGCCCATGGGTTTAGATTTTGGGTGCAAACAACAAGATAAACTATTTCAGTATTTAATTAATAAAATATTCAACATAAGCCTACAAAAGTAATCCATTATAAACCCTAATAGTCAATATGATAACACCATAATTTAACAATTATCAAAGTGAGTACATTCTTAGTATGGCAGTTATGTACTTCCAGCCATTACCATAAATAAATAAAAATCTAAATATGGCATTTTCTATAATGACAATATACTAAATATGAAAGTTCATAACGCTTATTCATGATAACAAAAAACACATAAAATATGTTACTTTATCCATAATTCATTAGATATACGAAGTTGTATGTAAGTATGAACTTTCAACCCAGATGACTTTAATATCTAATATAAGCATTAGCCCATAAACTTTAAAGTCAATCATAATAAAACCCCATAATTTCTTCAAGTCAAAAGAAAATTAGCTAATAGGGCACATGAACCGAATAACTTATAGGCTAAAAACAACAATAAGTCTTTAATAAATAAAGGTAATGTTGGCTTAGATCCATAGTAAGTATAAACAACTTCATAGGCTTTATACCAATAAGCCACTAAAACTTCAATGAGTTCATTTAAATCATTCAAATATAATATATCTGTTTTATCTCAATGAATTTTTCAATAAAATTGAATTTTATCACAAGTACAAATATGACATAGAAATTCGAAGAAATATTACTTAAACAATGTATTTGTGATATTTTGAATCATAAATGGGTGTCAAAAATCATAATTATGTGTCTCGTGACGAAACCTGATGTCACGGATGATAAATATAACATCGAAGAAATATCAAAATACCCTAGATTGACTTCAAATTTATGAAACAACAAGTGTAGTATACATAATAAAATATGTATGATACATCTATGACCCTCAATAGGGTAATAATTTATTCTCCCACTAATATAAGAGAGTAGGACTAGATGACCTAATAAAAGTACCATTTATAAGAGTCAATATTGAAATTTATGAAATGAAAAGTGTAGTATACATAATAAAATATGTATGATACATCTATGACCCTCAATAGGATAATAATTTATTCTCCCACTAATATAAGAGAGTAGGACTAGATGACCTAATAAAAGTACCATTTATAAGAGTCAATATCAGTTCATATTAGAACTAGATCTAACTGTTGGCTTGAATAAACAGGGCCAAAATAGTCAACGGTATAAACAGATTTCAGAAGTCATTTTAATAAATCAAAATTAAACAATTTCTGATTCCATTTGCATAAACTATTTATGGTCTATACAATTATTAGACTAAAAACAAAAAAACTCGATTTCTTTGAAACTATGTTGAAAATAGTTAATAAACCATCAACATGTAGAAGCAACATAGGATGATCTTGTGTCATAACATCTCAAATATGAGTATATGTATCATCATTAATATTAATCTTTAATATGCCAACTCTACCCACAAAGAATCTTCACAAAAATCGATTTAAATAGACCACACCAATAACGAAGTTTAACTTGGTGAGATTCATGTGCATTTACTGTAATGACTATATCACTCAAGAGTTATAGCTGAAACTGTATTCTTATCCTTTAAGACAGGAATACACTGGTCCTCTCATTTTCTTGTATTAACTGTGAAAAGAACAATAACTTTTGAGATTCCCTCACCTTTGGGATCAGAATCCTTAGGTTATTATCATTTTCTTTAACTTTGGTGACATCATCTTTAGGAAAATGTCACCTACTATGCTACCCTAGGGAAAACCATGAAAGAACAAGATACGTCACTTTGGTGGAATCCACATCACCTTTTCATGGTTCATTAGAAATACATTTTGCAGCTAAACATGTGCAAAGCTTGCACCCAACTTAACTCCAATATATTTATTCATCATACAGTATTCCAAATATGACATGCAAACATAAAATGCCATTAATTTTTTGCCTATATCATTCATAAATGACTTTTTTAATATCATAGTAATGATAAACCAGTGCAAAAACATGCATAAACAAAAATACAATTCTGAAGCCACTATAGAATAAAGACAAAACACTATAGTTGTTCCAAAACAGTTATGAAACACAAAATATAGGTCTCATTTTTCTTGTTTTAAATTCAACCTAGTATATTGAACATACATCCACTGGTCGAAACATAAACAACATTTCAGAATATATAATTACATCATCCCACTGGTTTGACCAGTTAAGTAATTATCCACAGCATCCCAAGTACATGATAAAGTGACATCATGAAAACCAATGGTATTTTATTATTCAGAAGGCCTTGGGACTCTCAAAATAATTGTTTTAAATCTAAAAAACCTCATTAGACATTATGTGAAAATTGATCATTACCATATAAGACCATTTCAGACGATAAAATTCTTCACAATATCAATAACATAGTCAATTTTCAACACATTAATCAATGACCAATTGGTTATATGGCTAAATACAAAAATAATTTTTTTTAATGAATACTTTCCCGATTAACATCGGTCAATGTTGATTACTTTTCTCAGTGGATTTTTCGATGACCCACTGAAAAATCCAAATAGTTCAATTTTCGAGGTCAATGTGTCAGATATCTGAATTGACCAACCTAATCAGTTCAGTCATGGCACAATTTTGGTAGAACCAATTCATCTTGATTTTTGGATTGGTTTAGGATTTAATCACTTTAAGGGGACTTGATCAAGATATTGTATTTTATTACTATTATTATTTTACCTATGACACAATACCAATGCCAAGTCTCAAACGATCAAGTGTAGGATCGGTCTCAACCAAACTAGGGTCAATCAGGTCTAACTGGAATTAAATCAGATCCTAAATGATCAACAAAATTCAAACCAAACTAGGATCAATCAATAGGTCAATGCAAACTTATTAGACCGAAGCTTAATTTATAGATTGATTTCCTTAAGACCCATAAAGTTATTTCAATGTATTAAACAAATGGTCATATAGCTCTCCCCTCCTTTTTTTTTTTTTAGTCAACTTGACATAATACTTTCTTCGTCCCAAAGTAATACAATACAATACTCTCTTTTGGAGATAGCTTCCATATCACGAATCCGTTTGTGTTAACTTGATTTCTAATCTAATTTGGTTCACCTATTGACTGATTCACTGGATTTGGTTTGATTTATCCGGTTCAAATTGTGTTGGTTCAATCCATCCCATTTGAGATAATGCCTATGAGCTTTTAAACCCATTACACTTAAACAAATCTGGACATGGGTTGGCCCATTAAGTTTCTAAATATAAAATATAAAACTAAGTCAAACCATATGGATCCAGCCCAAGTCCAATAAAACCCAATTATTGTGACTTAAGCTTAAGGGTAATGAAGTAAAATCACTTGGTTCAATTCTTTGAACCATAATAATAAGTTGAACTCTTTAAATAATATATATATATATATATATATATTGGGCTTGAGTCCACCAGCCCAAACTTAAGAAACAAACTTAACTCAATGTTGCGCTTCAGCCCGAAGGCTCAAAAGTTATAAACTATATAACCCATCCCAACAAGGACCGAGCCAGTATCCGATCACCTCAGGACCTTAATTGAACTATTGGCTCGTACCTCTGTATCCTTGACTTATGACAAGAAGCCTATGTTTGGTTGATGAGATGTAGCCATGCGATCAGAGCGTGATTAACGGGATGAGATTTATATGGCTCCCCATCGAGAGTGGTAGAAGATTGTTCCCGTCCATGGTTCCAACCTCGGGGTGGTCGCACGGTTGTCTTACAAACTCCTATAGCCTTTATTGGGTTTTAATTGATTTACAACTGTTAATGGGCCTTATATTCTTTTAAATAAAAGCAACTAAGGTCCAGCCCAAGCTTTTAACTAAACTATGACTAAAGAAATATGGGTGTTAATGTAAAAGCACTTACATGATATAACAAAACCCTATCTAACTTTTTCATCATCTCCTACCTTCTTTCTCTTTAGCCGTCATGAGATGCAGGTTGCCCCTTTTTTTTTTTTCTTAAACATGAAACAACCAAAACCGTGGTTAACTTTAAGACCAAAACCGTGGTCTTTACTGGTGGTACAGCCGTGGTCAAAACCAAAACCGTGGTTACAAAATCAAGGGAAGGTTTGTACGCTTCTCCATTGATTTTTTTTTTTTTTACTTTGTAAGTTTTGTCATTTAATAATAATATATAATATATTATTTTTCTCATTTTTTCAAAACAAAACGACTCGAGGAGAAGAAATTGATTTTTATTATTGGTGGTACAGTTGATCGATTTTTCATGAACGAGGCTCTGATACCATTTCATAGAAAATATATACGGAATGATTCATGAAAATCGATAAGCATGCACGACAAACACTACAAAAACAAGTTTTAGGCATACCTGAATCCATAACTGAAGAATAAGAACTCCTCAATGTCTTCTTGTATGCTCCTCGTACAACACGATCAATGTTGGTCTGGTCTACCCTCTTTCCCTTTTGCTTTTGGTCGTTAGCCTCACTTAATGGGTTAGTGATAACTATATATAGGGGTGAGGGTAGGGACCAACCCTGCAATAAATTAGGGTTTCCTCCCCATTAAGGACACAATACCTTAGGTCCACACATAGTAATAAATATTTCATACCATTAAGGTGTGCTAATAGAATCCAATATCTCCATAGAGATCACTTATCAATAATATTGGATTCTTTCTGCTTACTCCATATTTAGTCAACACCACTAAACCGGTTTTGAAAACAAATCTTTGACTATGCTAGCCCACCTAATAGGAAATCTTACATGCTCTGCATTGACGGAGCACACTTCAATGGAGACTTTCCCCACATCTTCCTTCTAGTTTAATAATGTTCAGTTGGAAGGAATGCCCACTGGAAGTTTTACCAGCCACTTTTTATCACAAGAAACTAGTCCATATGGATTTATCAAAGAGCCAGATTGGACAAGCTTGGACAAACAAGCCTCAGAATGAAAATCAGGTATAATATTTGTTCTTTTCTTTATTCTTATCTTGTTATCACGTATTATGGATAGCAGTATCTTATATTCATTTCTTTGTTGGACAGCAGTTCCATAAGCTGAGATATCTTTCTCTTTTGGGTTGTAATAATCTATCAGAATCCCCTGAGTTTTCATGGTTTCCTAACTTAGAGACGTAGTCTTTCCGAATGTGTGAAAAGATGATCAACTTACACGAATCCATTGGTGATCTAAAATCTCTAGTTATGCTCGACTTATATGGGACACAAATTGAAGAACTCCCAGACAGCATTTGTAGGCTGAGTTCTCTCAAATATCTAATTCTTGGTCCAGGCTCTTCGTTAGAAAATTTGCCTAAGTCAATTGGTGATCTAAAATCTTTGGTTGATCTTGATTTGCATAGGACACAAATTGAAGAACTCCCTGAAAGAATTCGGAGGTTGAGTTCTCTTGGAAAGCTTATTCTCAATGGTTGTGTGTCACTAAGAAAGTTGTCAAAGCTTCCCTCGACTTTAACTCACTTGAAGGTTGAAAGTTGCATTTCATTACAGAAACTTCCAAGTTTGTCAAGCCTAAAGAATTTGAGGGAATTAAACCTAAGTAATTGCAAAATGTTGGAGGAGATTCAAGGCCTTGAGGCAACAAAATCCTTGGTTGAGTTTTCCCTGTATGACTGCGACACCATTGAGACTCTCCCAGAGGTTCCCTTGACTTTAACCTCACTGAAGATTGAGAGTTGTTTTTCACTACAGAAACTTCCATATTTTTCAGGTCTAAAAAATTTGAGGGACTTGGTCCTTTCTGACCGTGACAAGTTGGAGGAGATTCGAGGCCTTGAGGCAACAATATCCTTGGAAGAGTTTTCCCTGTATGACTGTGACACCATTGAGACACTCCCAGAGCTTTCCTCGACTTTAACCTCATTGAAGATTAAGAGTTGTTTTTCACTACAGAAACTTCCAGATTTTTCGGTTCTAAAAAATTTGAGGGAGTTGTTCCTTTCTGATTGTGACAAGCTGGAGGAGATTCGAGGCCTTGAGGGAACTGAATCCTTGGAAAAGTTTGGCATGTATCACTGTAAGACCATAACAGATACTCCAAGGAAGAGGCTTGGCCAGGTCATTTTTTTTTTCTTATTGTCCCAATCTCTTGGAGTTTTAATTTAGAAATTAACTTTCAATTAGTTTCTTAAATTGATGATTAATAGGCCTTGTCATTTCCTTTTCCTCTTACTTTTACAGGGTAAACTTTTAGTGGATCTGTTTTCTGGAAGTTATTCTTTGAATTTGAATGATGGGATATACAAGGGCTTAATTCTATGCCTTGTGTTTGAATTGGACATCAATGAACAAGGCAGACGACGGAATGTGCAAGACTAATTCATTTAGCTTGAAGCTACAATACATCGAAAAGATAGAAGGACCTGGTGTCATTTTGAAATTAAAATTGAAGTTGAGAATATTGAATTGAAGACTGGGAAAGATATAATCTACATTCACCACTTCAAAGGGTTTGACTGGTTTGGGTTTCCATTGAAAGGAATAGATGCTATTGAGGAAATAAGTGTACAGGGACGCGATTGTGATGTCAAATTCTGGAAGCTCTTGCCGGAAAATACAGAAACTGACCAGAGGATGGTAGCAGATTTCTTCTGATGGTCAACGTCCCTTTTTGATATTGGAGATCCCCCCTTTATACTGAAGAAGAGGGGTGGTGTTATTGCAAGCAGGGGAGTCAAGTAAGACTTGTATCTGATGTGGCACCTAGAAGGAGTGAAAGGACCAAGAAGAGATCAACAAAAGAGATAAAAAAAATCTGTTAACTAAGCAACAAGTTGACGTATTAATCAATATTCGATTGATTGGTCCAAGGTTATCGACAAAGAAGATTTGTCTAAGTCACTTCCCTTTTTCTTTGTGAGTTTCGGGAATATCCCCATTCATAGGTCCGAGATCCACATCTATAAAATTGAAACGTCCGAATGATCAACTCTGCAATCAGTTGTTAGAATCAATTGGTCTTCAAATCGTTCATTTGAATAAATTGAAACCCTTCTTATTGGCTGATCATGATACATCCCAAAAATCGAAATTCTTGAGTCTGTTATGATTCTGTTAGCTACAATTCTGTTGTGGGAAGTGGGTTTGTGAGCATGTTGAGAGATTACATAGGAGGAGCCTTACAGGAAAAGGGTAAAAAAGATCTCTCTCTCTCTCTCTCTCTCTCTCTCTCTCTCTCTCTCTCTATGCTTTGTTATCTTCTCTCACTTTCTCAACCCTGTTCCCATGGAGTTCTCTGATACTTGAAGTCAGAATTATCTTTTATTCTCTACTTTCTTCAATAAAATTTTCAGTTTGATCTTCAAACTCTTGTTCTCAGATTCTTCTCTTCTCCATAGCTGAGCTGTAACATGTGATGATGGTGCAAATGGCCAAATGGTTGTAGATTTCTTCAGTTGGTCCTACAACAACAATGTTGGAAGATGAAGCAGAGTTGCAAATGGTTTTCTCTGAATCTGACAATGAGCATCTTCGTTTCTTGATGATGAAAATCCTCATATTATGATGGTGATTAAGGATCTCAGTTTTCCTCTTAAGAAGCAGAGAGTAAGTTCTAAAACAATAGAAAAGTTCTATAACAATAGTTCATGACTTATAGTTCTTTATATGAGAGATTCTCACCCTTCAACAAATGAAGGAAAACTAGCAAAAGTGCACTGTTACAGGTCCCAGAACCAAAAACCTTGGTCAAGGCCAAGTTCAAATGTTAATGATATGAACATGATGTGGTATTCAATGTATTTTTGTTTGTTAAACCAACTCTGACCGATTTCGACTGAGTCAAGGCCTAGTCTAATAAACTCCATAACAATTAGTGATTCCAAGTTCTTAATCCTTGTTATAACTACCTTAAAATATGGGAAAAGGAACTCTCTCCGGGGCGCATGCTCTCTCTCCTCCCATGTATAAAGAAAGATTTGATTTTTTTTTTTCTTTTTTTTAACCATAAGCCTAGGTCCAAAGAGTGAAATGCAGGGAAAGTTTGAATTTGGTTCTACTGCCCTACATATCTCAAAGTCATAATCTTATTCTGGAAATGCCTTAGAGATGGAATGCAAACTTGGGTTTGAATAAAAATCTGTAATGTAAGCTGCTCAAGCACCTTTGGACAATTGCCTGCTAAGGAATGGAGTTTGATTGCACCATTTCAGATCTCAAGACAAAAACGAGTTTTGTATTGGTTTTTCTTTCTTTTTTTTTTCCTCTTGGGTGTTGGTGTTGCCACTGTGACTGGTTTCCAGCTCAATGCTCTGGGTTCTATTTTGTCACCGTTAGCAGTTGTTACAACTTGCATTGCTCAAATTGTCTCCTCAAGTGAAGTTTCCATCTGTTATGTATATTTTGTTATATACTTGGAAATAGCCTTTCCTGCAAAGCAAGGGGTAAGTTAGCATACATTTGCCCCTCACAGACCCTGCAGTAGCGGGAGCCTCGTGCACTGGGTACTTATTTATGCTTTGTATTGAAGCGACTATATTTTCATGAGAACAAGCATGGTGCTATTTGACACGGAGTCAACTTAGATGCATAATCCTGCCCTTGGTTATTATTATATCTTGGTGGTTGCAAGTTTTTGTTCCCACTATATAGGCAGTAGTAGGGTGTAGAATGAAGGTAACACTGACCTAACCCAAAGGATAATATACTGTCAGTTTATCCACATCCCTGACATGCAAGCAGGAACTTATAAGTCCGCTGATTAACTTGTCCAAACTAGGGTGTCTCGTGTTAGAAAATTGGTCCAGCTGGAGAGTTGTGAATATCAAACACATCTTTTTCAATTGTGAAGAAAGAAATGCATATGTTAATAAGTTTTTGAAGGAATATGTTGTTGTCTGGTCAACGTATTCCTTTAAAACTTAAAGGAAAATTTTATAGGACAGTCATACCATTGGCTACAGTGTATGATATGGAATGTTGGATAGGTAAGAAGCATCATGTAGATAACTCAGTATGATAGAAACAAAGATGTTGAGATGGATGAATGGTAAAACTAGGAAGGACAAAATAAGGACTAATCATATTAGAGGTGGTTTGTGAGTAGCTCCGATACTTGATAAGCTATGAGAAAGTCATTTGAGGTGGTATGGTCATATTAAATGGAAGCTTTAGGATGCTCCAGTATGGAGGAGTGATTTGATTCAGATTAAAGGATCTAAAAAAGTTAGGGGCAAACCTAAAATGACCTTAGGAGAAGTGGTGAGGAAATACATGCATAGCTTAGACATTGTATCAAGTATGATGTCGAATAAAGCTGATTAGAGGGCAAAGATCCATTTAGCTGACCCCATTTAGTTGGTATAAGGCTAGGTTGTTAAGGAATGTCCTAAAACTGATACTTACACATTTGATTAGGTAGATTTTGGCACAATCAACCCCTAAGTGAACCATATTTTTGGAGGAAAAATATTAATTTACATGCTCAACCAATTACTAGATGAGTAAATCTACACATTCGATGATTGATTGGGTAGGCTTTGGCATAGTTCACAACAAGATGAATATATATTTCGATAGGAAGTGTGTTCATTGAGATGGTCTCTAAGTAACTTGGGGAGAAAAATCGTGCATCTAATGCATTACCTTCGGTTATGAAGTCACTCTCCTTATTGAGAATAATTTGAGGCCTGAGTGAGTGATGCAATCCTGGATCTTAAGGTGACCCATTATGCACTTAGAAGACCCAACCAATCGATCAACAAGAGCATCAGCTTTTGGGTTTCTAGAACTTTCTTGGTTTAAGTTTGGTATGTCTTGAGGAGCAAGGTAGAGAGATTCCCCAAGCTGGATATGTAGCAAATTTGGAAACAAAGATATTGGACAACAATCTCCTACCTATTTTGGATTTTCCCTAGTTGGAAAATTTCATTTTAACAATTTTCAATTAAGTAATTTAATAAGGTAAAGTTATATTGTAGCAAGGAGCTTACCTTAGTAAAGGTTTCCTTGATTAAGTTTATTAAATCTATGCAATCTCAATCGTAGAAACTTAATTAGATTAGATGGTTGAGATTTATTATGGTTTAATTTTTATTTTTATTTTCTTATAAATATGTAATGGGAGAATAATGTAAGGAGTTGAATTATTGAATTGAATTTGGAGGTTTTCCATTTTATTAAAGTATTGGTTATTTCACCCTTTCTAAGCCTTAAAGAGCTTGAGGACAAGTCTAGAAGAGCTTGTATTGTACCGGCAGAGCAGACCCTATCCACTATCGTTCCTTGAAGAGCACGATATTTGGTTCCATGCTTCTGAGGTTGTATCAAGTGGTATTAGAGCCTACTGGAGAATTATTATGGCACCTAGACCTAGAGATAGTCACACAACTTCAGTTGTAACGATCAACAGAGGGACTTGCAAATGATCGATTCATAACATAGATTGATTTTAGCAAACCTCCAATATTCATTGAGTACCCGGATGAAGAGGTCAAAGAACACTGCAGTTTTAAAGGTTTGAACTAGATTTTGCAACAGATTTGCAATCAAAGTTCTACCTGCATCACGGCATAGTAGCGGCACTCAACTTGGATACACTTGTATTTATCTCAAATTCAACTTCTTCAAGCCGTGAATATCATGATCATATTTCAATGTGTCTAGCGACAAGGTGATCATCATCGATTTTGAAGTTATAATGCCGAACCTTCTACTCACAATCAAATATATGACCAGAGATGTTGGTTACTTCCCTTTTGATCATAGTGGAGGATGAGCATCTATCATAAGAACAAGAATTCGAGGACAAATTCTTTTTCAACCTAAAGGGAATGATGTAATCTTGGATCATAGTTAGTAAATTCACGTATAATAGGTAGACTTTTGCCGTATCCGATGTTTCAATCAAAAAGTCGTAATTTGGCATAATCAATCCAAAAAATATGTATTACACTCATATTCTATAGGTGCATGTATTTAACGTGTATAATACGTTTTATTCTTATTAATATGTTTAGTTTGGGGAAAAAAAACTTGAACTCAAAAGTCAAAACGATACTTCTCCCTTTCCATAGGTTTCTCGATTTTGAGAAAAATGCGGATGACACGCATCTCCCTTTCTTATTTTATTAATTCTAATCACTCTTTTCATATTGCAGCTCCCTCTCTCCTTTATTACCTTATACCCTCTATTTAACTTTATTTCAAGCTTGTCCTAAATTTATTAATCAAGAACCTTATATGTCCACCCTCTTATTCCTATCCATTAGCCTATTAAGTCTACTTAATTATAATTTTACCACCCAATTTAAAATCTTACCTTAATTACAAATCTATCATTAATTATCATGATTGAATCTCTAAATGGACCTATATGCGTTCTAATTCTGGTTTCAGAATAAGTATCCGCATCAGTAGGGGTTGTTGTTGGTTTTCTTATTTGATAAAATAAAATAAATGATAATATTTTAATTTTTTAAATGATTATCCACATGCTATTATTATTATTATTTTGACAAATATATGCTATTATTTACTATGATAGAAAGTGGTTGATGGGTCATCTATCAACATTGGTTATGATAGACATGATTAAACTTAATAAATATTAGATGTAAAAAAAAAAAAAAAAA